>NC_066364.1:1899608-2117108 GCF_013377495.2 Cygnus atratus | reverse complement strand
TGCAGCTGCCAAGATCACTTTCTTTGCCACCTTTACTCCGCTGCCTGCATCCCACCTTCCCCGTTTCGGGCTCTCCTGCCTTCCCCTTCCCACACCTCTACCTCCTCACCGTGGCATAGACTTCAGCCTCTGCAGAGCTTTGCTGCTGTCTTGCCTGCTCACACCAAAAAAACTGCAAAAGGGAGAAATAAAGGGGAAAACATTATCATGCCAAAGCCTGTGGTTCCAACATGAGCAATCCTAAGGGAAGGATTTAGGCTGGGTAAGTTGAAACCCACTAAGAGAGCTTTCAGCTTCAACGCTGCCTTGCAGGCCAAGGCATCAAAGCATAACTCTTTGGGTGAGTTATGGGTGAGTTTTTTGTTTTATATTGTGTAATTTTTTTAAAATCCTCTGCCTTTGAAACCCAAAACCCAAAAAGAAAGAGCCTGGTCTGAAGGCACTTCCCAACTGTGCTCCCAAACCTAACGGTGTCCCGTTAGCTAGCTGGAGAAACAGCTGGAATGATGATTCATTTAGTCTGGCACTTTTATCAGACCCTGCAATGCTCAGCATTGCACTCGGGGAAAAATACGATCTGCTCTCTCAGTGTACTCCCAACAAGTACTGCTGGGAACACCAGCACGCATGAAGCCCAAACACTTACTGTCTGATGTCTTCAGGCTTTCATGGGGTTCTCCAAAACCCGGTAAAGAGCCTCACTTGTATTTCCAGGGCATTTGCACAGAGTTAATGCCTTGGTGAGCTGTATCCCTCTCACTTGAGTGAAAACAGCTGATGGGTTCAAAAGTTACGTGTTCAAAAATGTGGCACGGATATCGCGGCTGATAGCTCTGCACTTCAGGGATTGCCCAAGTAATCCCAGCCATGGATTGCCCAAGTAATCCCAGCCATGGATTGCCCAAGTAATCCCGGCCATGGATTGCCCAAGTAATCCCAGCCACGGATTGCCCAAGTAATCCCGGCCATGGATTGCCCAAGTAATCCCAGCCATGCACAGCCCCACTGCCAAGTCACAGCAGAAGGTGAAGCGAATCCAAATGTTACCAGCGGGGGTACATCTGGGAAGGCTGAACTTGCTTTGGCTGGGATGCACCAGGCTTAAAAATACTCCAGGCAGCAATCTGCAATGCACAGCAGCTGCTTTTGCTGGGTAAGCGGGGCCAAGTATCCTCAAAGCATCCCAGAAATGGGCAGTGGGACACTGCCAGCCAAGCGCTCATAGAAGAAGCAATTGCTTCCAACACAAGACGCTGCCTCCCAGCCATCATCCCATAGATTAGGCCACTTGTAACTCATGCCAGCTTCAGGAACCACTTGCAGAATAGCTGCTGAGAGGTCCTAATACACGAGGAAGCCATAAATGTCTCTTCTGGCCATTTTCATCAGTCATTATGGACAGGAGGGCAGGGGCAGCATCTCTCACGCTGTGCAGCCTCAATATTTCCTCCATGGGAGCCACAAATGGCAATTGATCTCAAAAATATAGCAAAGGACAGCACAGCTTCCTCCCTTTTATGCTTAACAGCTTAATACGTTGGCTAGCGCGCAAGTTAACTATTGTCATCCACTGGACAAAAGCTGCTCCTGTCCACAGCAAATACCTGATAATCAGCCAAGAAAAGGAAACGTTCACAGAGCTTGGGAAAGCTGCCTGTGAGCACACGCTTTGAAGGGCTCAGCAACACAGCCCCCAACTTCACTGTGGCCGTGCCATGCAGACAGACACGAGGCATCAGCTTGGAATGAAGCCATTCAGACAGCCACAAAATTCACAACTCAAGTTGACCACTGCAGAGGATCCCATAAAAACAACAAAAAAGGACGAGGATGGTTATAGTAGACCAAACTATAGTACTACTATAGGTCAAACTATAGACCAAACTATAGCACTACTATAGGTCAAATTATAGACCAAACTATAGACCAAACCATAGTACTACTGTAGGTCTACTACAGACAAACTATAGTAGACCAAACTGATCTACTCACTTCATCCCCTTACTCCTGAGTGCCCATTTCCAGCTGCTTTGGTGCAAAATACTCAGATCAGAATCAGAGAACAGCCTACTCACAACAATTTTTCCCTCATCACTACAAAATAAAAGTTGCACGAGCCCTTGAAGAACAAAGCCTCTCACCAATAATACATTTTTGGAGCAATCAGTCATGTACATTCTCACCTGTATGAAGTCTGAGCTGTTAAAAACAAAAAAAGGAAGAGGAACTGCCACTTTACCTGCTCTAAGCGGGGTGACATCCCACCACATGCTCCTCTCCGAAGCACGCAGGAAAATCTCTTCAATCCCTGCGACCATCAGTGCTGGCAGAGAAGTACAACGACAAGGCTCCTACTGCCAAGAGACAATTCCAGCATAAATTTGCTCCTCCGCTATTGTCTCGTCCTTCGTGACGGATATCCTGCTTCTCCAGCACACTGCTTTTGTGGACTGGCCCTCCCTCTCTTTTATCTGAAGTCCTCTGTAACATCTCTGCTCTGCTTCCATTCCAGTCATTTCCCAAATTTGGGCCGTTTCTTTTTTTTTTAATTGCTCTCAATATGTCACTCTATATTACTCAACGGCAGATTTATTTAAACGTGTCAATGCTGTTGCTTAGCAGATCTGAATGCGCGTTACAGTTTAAGCCTGCTTCAGGATCACATGCTCTGCCTCCCGATGCTCCCAGCACGTCTGGACCATCAGGAAGACTGGGCAAAGAAAATTAAGTCCAGCTCTACAGGCAGTCCACTGACCTGTCTAGGACGGTGTCATTAGCAATCCATGTTAAAATACAAACACCACCAACAAAAAACAACACAAAAAAAATACCACAAATCACAAAAAAATACCCCAGGAGACCTGGGATTTTGCCAAAAAGCCCACCCGATTTTCATCTCAGTCGGGAAGCAGCATCAGATGCTATTTGTCTTCCATTTTCTACCTTGTCCCTATGAGCTTGAATAGGAGCCCATCAAGTAAATGATCATCAAAAGCTCTGAAAGGAGTCCTAATACAGAGCTAATATCAGCTTTCCCCAAGCAGCAAGCTAATTTTATGTAATGGCCTTCAAATGCCGTATAAAAGGCCTGGAAAGCCCAGGTGAGAGCATGTTCTGACCTCTGAAATTAGACTTGGGTCTTTGCTAAGAGGGAGAAGATAATGTGCTGCTAAATCACACCCACAATGTTTTCTGCTCGGGCTTTCCAAGCTCTCTGACCAGCGACCAGCGGTGGCACAGGCTTTGTCTCTGCCCCCAAGCCCCCCTTGAACATTCACAGCTCAGTAACCGGAGCACCTAACGGCTCTGCACAGCACCCGCAAGCATGAATTCATCCAGAGACAGGAGATGGCCCAAAACATTTATGAAAAAGTCCACGCTAGGCTGAGGAAAATGCCATCTTCCTGCAAGGTGCTGAAGCAAGCGAATTGCCTCAGAAGGCACCGAAAGCCACGGCGCGGCCGCTGACAGGACTTTTGTCCAGGCTTCAAGCAGGAGGCCTTCTCCACAGGCTTGTCTCCACCCTTGGCGGCTTCCACGTGTCACCTGGGGAGAATGGCTGGAAAACTGTGCAGAGGGAAAGGATCTGGGGGTGCTGGTTGATGCTCTCCTGAACATGAGGTGCCCAGGTGGCCAAGAAGGCCAACGGCATCCTGGCTTGTGTCAGGAATAGTGCAGCCAGCAGGGCCAGGGAGGTGATCATCCCCCTGTACTCTGCTCTGCTGAGGCTGCACCTCGAGTGCTGTGTTCAGCTTTGGGCCCCTCACTACAAGGACATTGAGGCCCTGGAGCATGTCCAGAGTAGGGCTACGAAGCTGGTGAAGGGCCTGGAACGCAAGTCCTGTGAGGAGCGGCTGAGGGCACTGGGGGTGTTTAATCTGGAGAAGAGGAGGCTCAGGGCAGACCTCATTGCTCTCTGCAACTGCCTGAAAGGAAGGTGTGGGGAGCTGGGGGTCGGCCTCTTCTCACAGGTAACCAGTGATAGGACTAGAGGGAATGGCCTCAAGTTGTGCCAGGGGAGGTTCAGGTTGGAAATGAGGAGACATTTCTGCTCAGAAAGAGCAGTCAGGCACTGGGACGGGTTGCCCAGGGAGGTGGTGGCATCACCGTCCCTGGGGGTGTTCAAGGAAAGGTTGGACGTGGTGCTTGGGGACATGGGTTAGTGAGTGACATTGGTGGTAGGGGGATGGTTGGACCAGGCGATCTTGGAGGGCTTTTCCAACCTTAATGATTCTGATTCTACGTTCACATCCTCGGGAAGTGATGCCACCAAGGGAGACAGCCCAACCGAAGGCAAAACTTGCAGCAGGACCTGCCGGAATGGCTGCTGGGGGGCTCCAAAACCAACCCAGGTCCCTTCGGGTGGTGCCTGATGTCTGTTTGCTTACAAGCATGTATAAGAAGCCCTCCCCATTTGGATCAATGAAGAGGGCCGTCAAAGAAAGACCCTCATCACTCCACGCACAAGACTAAGTGAGATAAAGTACTTCTGAAAGGCAGCAGAGGGAACAATCCCACACTGGCCCCAAGAGAGCCAGCTGGATGGGCCTAATGATTCTTTTCCAGCAACAGCTGTGATTGGGTTTATTTCCATTTTGCGTGATTAAAGAGAGAGACAGATAAAAGGGAGAACAAAAAGTCCAAGATTTCAAAAGGCGCTAAAAATAAAACAGTTTGTATTCACTTGGCACCCTACCTTGACAGCATTTTGTAGGTTATAGCTAAGCAGTCCTCAAAAACCCCAAAAGGAAGACGCAAACAATTTCCAGGCAGGGGAATTAAGGCACGGAAAGGTTAAAATACTCAGAATCATCAATAAAATCATCAGCAGTAGTGGGTTTAAAGGGCAGGCACTCCTGGCACACCTTCCTGTATTCATGGCCAAGACCCCTCTCTATTTATTCTTCACGGAGCCAAGGTAATTGTTTCCATCACCCGGCAAACGTAAATCGATGCAGAGCAGCCCAGCGGCTCCTCACGAGGAGTTCCAGTCCATTGAGCTGATACCAGTTAACTGTTTTTTTCAGAGCCTGTTCGCACCTCAGAAGGAAAACAGACTTTCTCAAAATTAGGATGTACAAGTTTAGCGGCGGGATGCCCGAAATTAATCCCTTTATTTAAACGCTAACAACCTCAAGTGTCTCTAAGCAATTGTAAAGGCTTTATTAGCGAAGGCAATGAAAGCGTGTGAGCAGCCAAGTCAAGAAGAAGCCAAGGTTATCTGCAGTAAGTTTCCAAGCATTAACTTTGACAACAGAAGCTCACTCGAGAACATCTGTAGGGCTGAAGAGGAGGGCAAGGCAGCCGGCGAGGGATGCCAGCACCAGCCTGGGGCAGGGATGGATGGAGAATTCTCCTGGGAGCCTTTCCCATGGCCATGGAGGGTGAGAAGGTGATTGGGAATGGCACAGGTGTATTGTGGGCAAGTTGTGCCAACCTCCAGAGGTCCCTTCCAACAAGGCTTGTTCCATCAGTTAAACAAATGCCAAAGAAAAGTTGCAGGTTGTTCCTGGAGTTATCTGAAATGGATAAGGCTCTAATGTATAATGAAGAAAACTCTTCATAAGCTCTTCATTAAACTGGTGAATGGAGACGGGGAAATCTCAGCATTTTCCTCTCCTCTAAGGTTTACAGGTTGAGAGAGGAACGCACCTGGTCAATTAAGACACATGCACCAATTTCACGTTAAAATTCAAGGTGCTCCAGTTGTCTTAAGACTTGATGCCTGCAGGTGGTGATAACCATTCACGAGAACAACAATGTGTGATTCGATGGGTTGGGTCAAAGTCAAGAGACTTTTTAAGAGACGCTCCTTTCAGGATTCCTCTCCTGCCATCTCTCTGCTCAACCACTACATAATCATTTCCCCAAATCTTCTCATGTATCCAGCGCACAGAGACACACACGGTGTGCATATCCTAAACTGGATTGCTTCTGGTTACTTCAGCAGGAGGGAAAAAGAACGGGTCAGACACTTCCTTTGAATTCAACGTGTCACTAAATGACCAAAAAAAAAAAGGAAAGAAAAAGCTTTATCCCTCTGAAAACTCGGTACTGGTTCCTGAAAGGAAATCAAGGAATTCAGCTCTCTGGTTCTCACTGGAAAGCACAACTATTGAGTTTCTCCACAGTTGAAAGCTTTCTTCAGTTCCATTTCCCTTTCAGCTTGCTCTAACAGCTGTCTCACCGACATCCACGGCAGACAAAAATCTATAGTTCCTAGCACACCCATTTTGAAGGAGTTTCAAAGCAGAGAGCACAGTTTTCATCCTTTTATGGTCTATTAAGTCACAAGGCTGTCTTCCTGATTTCACAGGTCTTGATCCAGCAGAAAAACAATGCCTGTCGCTGGTTTTACATCAGCAGCCTTCAGGGGCACAGCGCAACACTCAAGGCTGGAAGTCCCAGGTGCTGGCTGCTCTTCCCTTAATTCTCTAAACCTCTGCAGCTCGATGGGAGCAGTCATTTAAATGCTGGTAAACTTACTTTTAGATTTTTTTTTGTGAAACCGAAGGTCAGCAAATGATTTTGTAATTAACACTGCCACATACTTCCCAGCCTGATGCATACCACAAGCCTAATCTGCTGAACAAGTAGGCTTCAGGCAAGGGCTGGGCTGCTAATTTTGGGGTGTAAGGTGCCCCACAGGTCACTAGACCTTGCTGACAGATAGCTCAGAGCAAAAAACGTGTTTTACAGCCTCTGGAAGCCCCAGCTACCCCGCTGCAAGTACCCACACCCCTCTGCAAACCTTGGCCATGTTTAATGAAGAGCTGGCTTCTGTGCATGCCTTTACCCCGGACAATCCTTCTTCCTCCTCCTAACGGCACCAGCTCACAGTTTCCCTCTTGTCGGGGGTGACTTTGCAGATCCAGGCTGATCAGTCACATCGACTGCTTCTAAACAAGCCATGTGGGCACCTAAAGTGCTCCCGACTCTCTCTGAAGTCGACCTGAAGAAACACGCTGGTCTTTGGGATATGGGAGGGAAGTCTTTGATATGGGGAGGTCATCCCAATTTCAACCAGTGGGGGGCAACCACACACATACACAACAGCCAGCACCCTACTGCTTGATGCAGATAAGAAATGCCCTTTCTTAAACTCTTCTGATGGATGGAAGTTGTGTGTTAGCTTTCCCATTCTCCCTTATTTCAGTCTGTACCCTTCCTCACGACACCTGAGCAGCATGCCATGAATATGTACAGTATACTCACTTGAAATTGAGGAAAAGAACCTAAATTCCTCACATCCCCCTGCTCAGCAGCAGTTGTGCTCTTGTTACCATAAAGGAGAAGGACCAGCCATGCCTCACAGAGCAAACCATGCAGCAGAGAAGAAATACTTTCCGTGTTGCATTTCAGAATGTACGGAAGTGGACCAAATTGCTGGAAAAGTTTCACCAATTTTTTTCTTTTCCAGATATGAGTGGTATGGGGCTACCCAACGTATGCAATGGAAAACAGCTGTGATCCAGCACAAACAGATCAGCACCTGGCAGGTCTTCAACAAACAAAAAAACCTCATGCAGCTAAGCACCACGTGCAGGATATAAAGGAAAGAGGCAGGTGAAGGCCATGCAGGTCCCACTCCAGGTAAGCTGTGGCACTTCCAGCTCTCAGAAGGCAGAGATGCAGCCCCCCCGACAGCAGCTTCCTTCATGCTATGCTATCTGGAGACAAAAGGCTAGAACAAGCTGTTATCTTCCGAGCTTTGACAACACAGCAACCCAAATCTAATAATGCTTTAGCGAGAGGTAATCCAATAGCTTCAGCTGAGCAATTGTTTCAACAGGCGCAGTGTTCTGGTACAAAGGGAGGTCAGAAATCAATATTTCTTCAGTCCAACCCAAGCAGATCTTAAGCAAATGGAAAACAAAACGCTTGTTTTTCCTTTGTTGTCCTGGCAAGCTCAGAGCTCTTCCGCAGCCCAACCAAGCAAGAGCATCTGTGCCCCAGCCAAAGCAGAGCAGGAGCAGAGCTGTGCCAGCTGCAGCAACATCCCCCGGTCCTTATCAAGACAAGTTGGGCACCATACCTACAGGAGACCTCAGGAGAGGACATCAGTCACAGCTGGTAATTTGGGCACTGGAAGCAAGGAGCCTGCACGCGAACTGGGTGTAAATAGTGAAAGACGAGGGATATTTTCAACAAAAAAAAGTAAAAAAAGCAAAAAAAAAAAAAGTCAACAGCCCAGTCACCTCTGATTTTTAAGGATATCCAACTTTTCATCCAAATTATGTTCTGTTGTGAAACTCCCTTTAACATCTCTGCTAATCCAGGACGTCCAGTGCCATCATTTCCTGGGGAAATGTTGTTGATAAACAACTGCTAAGGAAAAACGAAGCAAAAAAGAGTGAGCCAGCCAAACAGACCTCAGTGCTCCTCCTCATCTGGCCTCCAAAGGATCTTCTGCTCCCAAAACCGTTTTGGACGCACGGTTTTTGGTCGGTGTACCAAATGTGCTGTGCCACAAGACCAGTAAAGCCCTGGGGCTTTCCAGCTGGTCCCAGTGGCCCTGCACCCTGGGGAGCAGGCTGTCAGCCCTGGCACTTCACCCGTGGCTGGCCTTGACAGCCCACGGCAGGGGAGGGATTTGAACTGTGACGTTACGCTAGCTGACAGCATTTAATAGCGAATAAATGCCCACGAAACACGTGGGATGGGTTATTACTTCAGCATGTATAAAAGAGACATTGAAGCATCAGGGAACTTCTCTTCCCACCTTCAGAGGGGATAATACAACCCAGCAGAGCGGAAAGAAACGCAAAACATCGTTTATCAAAGCAGCAACAGAATTTTCTGTCAAAGGGAAGATTTCACAACAAGGACGCTCTTGGCACAGGTGGATTCCTGACAAAACAACGAAGCGACGTGAGCGATCTCCAATCGTCTCCTCGCGCGGAGGGCCGGAAAGCTTTCGGGAGCTTTATAAAAATCAGAGCTGCCTATGTTTAACAGCCGAAATGAAAAGGTGGGGAGGGGGAGCTTCCCCCCCGTGCAGCTCTCTGGAAGCGGAGCTGATTGGGCTCAGCGTGAAGCACGCTGCTCGTCAAGCACAATTGTCACCTTCCCTCCCACTGAGCCGCAGGCACAGGAGAAACTCAACAATTTGCAGAACAGTGTCCCTGCTTTAGTTCCTCTCGCCTCTCTCTCCCCCCCACCCCCTTTGACACAGGCACACACGGAAAGACTGACGATAATGCCAATTAGGTGATTTGGAGCCAGGCTCCGAGCTCCTCTAAATGCAGCCGCACGAAGCAGCAGGATTCTGCTGGTGACATTTGGGCCACAAATGAAGTCCCCCAGAGTAATAAACAATCAGGTAAAGGAATCTGAGAAGAAATTACCCAGCACACCTCGTCTTCTAGGCCCCCATGAGATCCATCTAAAATGTGTTAATGCATCTGATTATGATCTAAATTATGTACAGAGGCTCCTGCCAAGTGCTCTGCGAAGTTTCCTTATTGTTAAGTTGGAAGCTGTTGAAGAACGGCCCAGTCATCATGTTTCAAATTCGATTTGGGAAAAAAACATTCTCCTACTTCATTGCTGGCTCAGGACGCGGGGTTGCGGGAGAAGGTCGGTGTGTGGTTTTGCTCTGCTGAAGTTAAGAGCAGGAGAAGTGGTGACAGGACTAAAGAGAGCCAGCCTACATTACCTGGCTGCGTGTCGTAACCGGAGCCGAATGGATTTTCTGTACGCAGCCGTGCCAGAAAATGACTGCAGTTGCAGCTGGCTTTCTGGAGGTGTTTTTCCTGAAAGGGGGCAGAAACACCGGGGCGTTCTCACACATACACAAGCCTGTGTTCCACAGACCATAAAACCTTGAAATAGTTTCTGAAAACGGTAAGTTTGATAAGAATGGCTTGCAAAACATCGTGCTGGATTTCTCCCACGCCTGTAAGGGCTAGCTTAGCTGTCACTTACTCTGCCAGGTTAGCTGGTACCCACTGCCCAACTCACTGTGGTCCTTGGAGGCAGGCAAGAAAGCTGTTTTTCTTCCCACTGTGCCACACCATCACTGGTTATTTAAATAAAAATAAAAAAATAAAATAATACACACCTCCCAGGGATATACTCAGTATATATAACTTGGGAAGAGCGCACAGATTTTTATAGGGCAAGCCTGACAACCCTACTTGCAGTTGGAGCTGCAGACCGACCCAACCTGTGTTTTATCTTCTGCTGGCATCTGACCAAGCCTTCACAGCACCGACCAGCATCTGCTTTCCACCGCAGTGCTGCTTTCCCCCGTTAGAAGCAGAGACAAGGTCACCTTGCTCAGGGAAAAGCAGGTTTTAAAAGGAGGGTCCCATATATTAAAGGTCTTCTGGCTATTACCTCTGCCCTTCCAAACACAGTTGTAGCAACGACTGCATAAATACAGGCTAAGAAGGGTCCTAAGGGAGACAGCTAGCATATAATACCTCTAACATACTTATTTTGCACTATAGATATATCTATACATGACATATAGCTGTCTGCATCTCCGAGTGCACAGCTTGTCATCAGTATGGGGTTTCACGGTCCATATTCACTGGTAGTGCCCAGCATATCAGGCATTTTAAGGTGGCAACCGATCCCTCTGCTATGTCAAGACGGCCATCTGATACGAACAACAACTGCTGGTCAGAGCTAATACTGCTCCACAGGATGACGTTAGCATTAGACAGCCCCACTTAAGCTTGCATTGCATGCCATACGTGCTAGAGCTCGGATCTGAGCAGCTTAGCTTCCACCTCGAAAGGCCCAGAGTGGGCAGAAAGAAACAAAAAATGCAGATGTGAGGTCTAAAATGTTCACGTGAGATGTCCTCGGCCTATCTTTTCGTGTTTCTTCCTGAAAAACCTGTTGGTGATGGTGAGCTGTGCTCCTGCCTGCAGTGAAATTCGGTGCAGAGACCAAAGCTGGCAGCGAGCACGTGCAAAACCCGGCCAAAGCCGAGTTATCAGACCTTGTTATCAGCAGATCTGCAGGAAATTAGGGATCAGAAGTACCACTGTCACGTAGGGCTTTAAACACTAAAGATGCTTTAATGTAGGCTCACAAGCTGGATCTCAGCCAGCCAAGTGCACTGCTTGGGAAGGAAGTATTTATTGCGGTGAAACACTTCCTAAACAATGTGCTAGGTCCTTGAAAATAAAGCCGACATGAACCGACCAGATTTTAACCTGAAATTCTGTACGTTGGCATTCCCTCCTGCTGCAGGTAGGGCTGATTCCCTTACACAGCACGCTTATTTTCTCTCCCCTCTTCTTTTAAAGAAGAAAAGATTTTTCTCTTTCAGTTTAACTTTGAGGCAAGATGGAAGACCAGAGCCTGGCCTCAAAGAAGCGAGAGCTTTTGAACTCCAAGTCAGCAGGCTCTCACGGGAGCTGAGCTCGAGGGCTGCTCTGGAATAAATCAAAAAGGATTTACTCTTTCACTCCAACAAGGCAGAACCTCCTCTCCCGCCCCAGATGTATGCAGACAGGCAGCTGGGGGCAGGGAGAGAGCTAAAAAGACACCAAACAAAACAAAAAGGTAACTCAACAACAAAAAGGGAACTTAAATGAGCACCATTATGGCTCTATCGCCATGATCCTGTGAGCTAAGCACCATCCTGCAGGGCTGGATTTCCTGGAGGAAACCAGCAGCGCAGTTGCAAACTCTGCTGGCAGCAGCTCAAGCCAAGCACACCCGGAGCAGATGCTCCGACCACGACACACAAGGACACACAGAGCTCCTGGAGAAATCTTCTGACAGCAAGTCAAACCAGGGGCTTGAACTGGTCCCGTGTCAGCAGGGCTGCAGCTGTGGTTTTTCACAGATTTGTAGAGTTCAAGGCCAAACGGGACCTCCAGAGCACCCAGTCTGCCGCTTGCTGTCTGGGCCGTGACACTTCAGCCAGGTTTTCCTAGGAGCAGGAGTTGGATCTGGCAGCCAAACCTAACCGTGGCGGCTCCCAGTGACAATCCACGTGCCATTTCCAGGCGGCTGGAGCTGGAGCGAACAGCTTTGCCTAGGACACAGCCGCCTTTTGGGGCCCTCGTGTCCATCTGGCAGAGCACAACGCTCTAAAAATCGCTCAAAATCAGCGGTTTTGACAATACCCCAGGGTCTGCCTCTCAGCGAGGGACACAAATTCCCATCCTCTGGCTCCACTACAGGAGCGACAGGAAAAGTGGAGGAGAAATGTGCTGCTGGCAGCAGTCTCCAGCCTCTGCAGTGCGATTGCCCATGCTCCCCTGTCAACCACACGCCCCAGCATCAGCAGCCCATGGACTAACCCTTACATGGCGGACCTACCTTGGTTACAAAGCTTTTTGGGACAAAAATCTGCTCAACGAACGTAACTAAAGAAGAAAAATTTTCAGATCACGCACGTGGTTTCAGATCCTCACCTCCCTGCTGTGTGCCAGGATTCGGGTCCTGAGGCACGCAGACGTCAAGCGAGCGAGCTCAGACCTTTAGCAGCATCCAGCGCTTCTTTTAAAACCAGAATTTAAACTGCTGGAATCAGAACCTTGTGAAACACTGCTTCTTCCGCTGAGGTTCTGCCAGCTGCAGTTGGCGAGGACTTTGAGTAAATAAGAAATGACTGAATGAAAGAGTGGGTGGCCAACGAATATAAGGGGTCGACTAAGACTCCATGGTGACACTGCCCAACTCTTACAAGCTTTCCCAATCTCTCATCGTTACTTTAACGTGTGTGCTGAGAAGGGAGAACGGTGCTGGAAAACCACAGTGAGGTTCTGGTAGGTGGTGTTAAAACACAGCAAGGGAAGAACCAGTCTCAAGTCGGGCACGGAGCAGACTGGCGCTGCAGGGCTCGTTTACGCCTTACCTTGTGCACCGCTTCTTGGCTCGCAGCTGTCCTGCATCACCTCAACTCCTCCTCTTCTTTTCCTCTTTCTCTAAGTGTTGATCTCGAGGGTTCCTCTCCTGTTTAATATAAAAACACAAACAAAACCACATGTACTTAAGAAACACATTACCCATCGCCTCGAGGCATCGTGCAAGAGACGCTGCTGAATAGCATGTCGGCAAAAACTCTCCTTCCAGGCCACCTCAAAACAGAGGAGATTCCTGCAGCCCGAGTGCTCCCACGGGACTGACCCCAAGGGGAACATTAGAGGACCAAGACAAAGGACACCTCCTTGGGTGCTACAATGCCCTGTGCCACTGCGCGCTCCTCAGCATGGCAGAGGCTCGGAAAGGGAGCGAAGGGCTCCCCTAATTAAAAGCTGCTCAGCTTTGTAAGAGCTGTAGACCTGCAGTAAACGATCAGCGCGCTTCACAAATACCACTACTGATGGCTCTCCCTACACCAGACAGCCACGCGAAGGGGTATTTCCGATTCCTTGCAGCTAAGCAGGACGAGATGTGGGTCGCCAGCTCCGTGCTCCGCCAGCTCCAAGGCGGCTTGCAGGCGTTCTCTGCTCCCTTAACAGACAACATTTCCATGACAGCACCTGGCAACCAAAAGCTCTGCAGTCACATCCCTTCGGCCGTTTCCCACCAAAAAAAATAAGTCAACTTTATTCCTTAAGGGCCAAGGTCAAAGGGGAGCACTGCGAGCCGCCCAGCCCGGGCTGTTCTGCGATGCACCACGAGCTCTCCCTCCAGCTCCAGCCCCACGCCCAGCAATTCCCAACGTTTCCTCAGCCAGGCTCAAATCCCACTTCAGCCACGCTTCTGCTGCAAACAACGCCTGCTCTCAGCAGCTAAACGCACAGCAAATTGACCCAAAATCCGGTACCTTTAGCTACCCGAGGTCCAAGGCTGCAGGACAGCCGTTCAGCAGCGGATGCCTCTGCAGCGGGCGGCATCTCCTTTTGGTTCAGCGCTGCCCATCGGGGCCATCCGCATCCTGCCCCTGTACTCCTACACAGTTCTCAGTTCTGGCCGGTCACAGTTTTGGCGAGGAGCACGAGCAGAGTTCCCAAATCTCCCTCTTCCCACCCTTATTTTCGCTAATGCTTTCCATCCTCGCAGCCCGAGCTCTGCCGGCGCTCCCCGCGGGGAGCAAAGCGGAGCAGGAGCGCCTCGGCTCAGTGCTGGGCTCTGGCGACGGGACTGGCAGCTGCTTTTAAAAGCTGCCTCCATCCTCTGCACTTCAGCTGGCGAAACCCTTCCCAGTTCCTGCATCTCTGAGCTCCAAAGAAGTAAACATACCCCGAAGAGAGCTCTTCTCGCTTGGCAAGCTGCAGGACGTGGCACGTTTCCAGCTGCGCGAGGCTCTGAGATGTTTGCAGAAACGGGAACTGCGAGCCGTGACCCCTACACCCCCAATTGCAAAGCCCTTTCCAGAGTTCCTCAGAAAAGACGAGCAAAGATGTTACCCAACAGCCGCAGCTGAGGATTTCGCTTCTCCGTGCCCCACAAAATCCACGCTTCGAGGCTGAACGACACCACACTCAGCCCTGGCTGGCTCTCTGACTGAGCTCTGGCAACATTTTCAGGGACCCCAGTTATTCTGGGCCCCTGAAACCCAAGACATGTGGGACCTAAAAATTCAGAACACGCAGAAATGGCACAAAACCTTTAGCCCCCACTAAGTAGGATGCCCAAATTTGCATCACCCAAACCAACCTCTCCCCTGCCAGCTCGGTATTTCGGAGCGTAATTCTAATGCAAGCTCGGAACAACATTAGGGTGCTCATGGGACAAACAATACCCGATGATAAAAGCAAAGCCCCTTCTCCCATAACCACTGTATAACATAATGTAAAAATTACAAGATGCATTAATGCCAGGGATCAGAAAACAACATTAGCAGCAGCGATGGTATATTACTACAGCTCGGCCGAAAAGAAAGGCCGCTTCGCTCTCTGCTCCCCCTCAGAGAAGCGGTGGCAAGGAGCTGTTACGACTTCGTTTTATTTTTTATTAGTTTTTACAAGCTAGCTATGCTAAAAGGTTGCACCAGTAATTTAAACTGCAGTTGTCAGCAGAAGTGAAGGACATCGCGGGATACGTTTTATTCCAGCTCTTTTATTGCCTGGCTGCTTGGAGCGATTCAAGCAGCCGAAGGATTTTAGAGGTACTGTCACAATACCCGTCCCTGAGCAAGCTGCTGTTTAAAAAAAAAAAAAGAGTACAAAAATAAAAGCCCCAGCCTTTAAAGAACTGGTATCTGGCATCGGAGGAGACCCGGTGCCAGTTTGCTTCTCTCCTTTATCTTCACTCCCCAGGTGGGATGTGCCATGCCTGTGATCGACACGCGCCGCTTTGCTTGTGCTCCCAGGCGAGGGACAGAGGCCAAACCTCTCGAGTGGCACGGCCCAGCACCTCAAACCTCTTGAGTGACACGGCACAGCTCACGGAGGTGCTGCTGTGCATCACGGAGCCATCAGGAGTGAGGTGGGGAGCTCGGCTCCTCCAGCTCCGATCCCAGGAGCCGCCACGAGCATCAGAAGCCCTGCGGGGTTTGTTTCGCCACGCCAGCACTCACATGAAGGTAACGCCATCCCCCTGCTGGGCCCGTCCCCGGAGGAGATGGACGTAGGGCTGGAATGCGACCCGGCTGGCAGACGAAAGCCTCAAACAGCGCTGGCAAAAGCAGGAGTGTTTTGAAGATTCCCGAGCCAGCAGGCATCTGCTTTTCGTCCAGGCACCGCCTTGGGGTTCTGCTGGACTCCGCACTACCGACGATTAAAAAGCAATTTAGTTTGCATCAGCTACGCCTTCAGCTTGTGCACCAGCCCAACTGCTTCTCACCCCTGGGCTGGGCTGGAAGGAGATGCTGGTCCTCGTCCTCATCCAGCTGCCCCCAGCACCACGGGGACACTGCTCACACCCCCTGCCTGCCTGCACGGGGCTCACTTCCACCTGATCGTGAAAAAAATGGAAAAGCAAAGAGAACATCACTTTGGGGAGGGCAGCCTGACCAAGGTGGCCATCCTTGGCCAAAGCGGCGCGTTACTTTGACAAACCTCAGCTGGAAATGCACGAGGAGCTGCTCCCTCATCCCGATTCAGATCCTGATTCGGGTAAGAGGCAGCTGAACCCGGGGCGCCCGGTGCTCGGGGCGCAGGCGGAGGCAGCCTCGCCGGCTGCGGATCTCGGTTTCACCGCCGAGTTGCGGCCAGAGCCCAACCTCCGTAGCCTGAGGCAGCTTTATTTGGTGCCTCTAAAGCACCTCTGCTACGAAGGTGAGGGTTTCTGCAGGAACCGATGCTCTGAAGGTGATTTATTTGACCTGCAGAGATGGAAGCCTTAGAAGAGAATTTTCAGCCCCACACCAACAGCCTTAGAACCAGGCTTGGGATTTTTAAGCTTTAGGGGTTTCTTCTTGTTGTTTCTTTTACTGTATTAAAAGCGTTTCAGGTCACCTTTGATGCAAGGAGCCATCCAAAAGGAGGCAGCTGGTCAGATGGCCTCTCAGCACGGCAGTCCCCGTTCCCTGGGCACGGGCTCAGAGCCCCACGACCCTCCCCCGTGCCATCTGCACCTTGCGTGTCTGCTGGCCAAGTCCCACGGACGCTGCTTTGATGTGTTATCCATCGGCGAGCTGGGGCTCCTAGAGGTCTTTCGAGACTACAGGGAGGCATCTGGGTGGATCGACATATTTAGTGCGAAGCGACTCCTCCGGTCTTTGAAACACAAGTTGTTGCTGCTGTCTTTTCTTTAAAAAAACTAACAAAAAAAATTACGTTTCATTTTTTTCATGTCGCTCCATCCTTGGTTATTCTGCTTAGCACCGCCAGCCTTTAACCGAGAGCCTCACCGCTGCTGGCCACGGCAGGAAAGCGAGTGGCAGATGTCTGCTGCAGAGAGCCTCAACACGCCTGTGCTCACCGAAGAGCTCATGGAAGAGTAAGGATCGCTTGGAAAAGTAAAATAAACATGGTTGGGTAGGGCGAAGCTACGTCCCTGAGCAATAGGTGCTGGAGATGGGGGAAATTCCGGCATGGAAAGCGCTGGACGACACGCGGTGGGATTAAACCTGCCCTTACATCCCAAAGATGCGTGTGTTTGGACGAGAGAGGTGTTCTCAGGGGACCGTGTACGACAGGCAGGTCAGGGCGTTGTGCTTTTAGGGTGCTGGGCTGGAGGCGGGCAGCAAGAACGGGGCTCAAGGCAGAGCAGGGCACGGCCGACGCAGGAGAGCAGCTGCGGAGAGCTGCCCAGGAGGGCTCCCCGGCTCCCCGGGGAATCACGAGATCTACGTCCTCCTGGAAATGAAAACCCAGCCGAGCTCTCCTTCTCCCCAGCAGGGACCAGGGATGGAGAATTTACAGCCCCAGGGGGCCTTGAGCATGACGTGTTAGTGGGGCTGGAAGAGGGCAGGAGTGAAGTGCCCAGCCCTGCATGGCATCGGGGGATATTTGACTATCACCAGTTTGCTCTTCTGACCTCCTCTCTTCCCTCTTCTGCTGAATTTGGCCATTTTCTTTTGCTATTCCTTTCGGTGCCCACTGAAAAGCTTTTACCTCCGCCCCTTGGTACCAGAAACATCACAATCTGCTTTCATCTCCCCCTCTCTGTCCAATTATATCCACTCGCTTCCCTGTTTTCTTTTTTTCAAAGCTCTCATCCACATCTCTTTTTTGCTTCATTCATCTGCCTGTACCATCATTATTTTCCACATTGTCCGCCCTTCTATTGTGCCATCTAAAACCTGCTTTCAACGCGGTTATTTAAGCTCATTCTCCTGCACTAAGGGAGCTGAATATTGCCGCTGAGGCTCCTACAGCAGCAGCCTAATACAGAAACACACCGCTGGAGATCGTCCGAGGGTGCAACGCCCCAACCTGGTGTGGGCAGAGGGCTGATGTGATGAAGACGCGGCGCCATCCGTCGGGCAGAAGGCATTCCTCGTGCCTCCACACCCCTAAATGCCATCGAGGAGATGCTGGAGGCCGCTGGAAGTTCGGACAATGCAAAACGTGAAATAGAGCTCCGCGATGTCTCAGAGCAGAAAGTTTCCCAGGCTGATGCAGGCAACGCGTGGCATAGAAGTGGCGACACAACCAGCTGGGGCCACGAACTGCACCTGCTGCAGAGCATTTGCTGTCCGAATCGTTTATGCCTCATTTGAGTACAGAGGCTGCCCGGCGTGTTAATCCCCTGGAAAAGAAGATGTGAAGCAGAGCTGGAAACGAAGGAGCGTGCCAGAGTTACGATGCTGACTGCAGTGGGATAGGGCAGGAGGGGCACAGGGGGAAAAAAAAAAAAAAAAAAAAAGGAAAAGAAGGAAAAAAACCTGAGGTCTACATCTAGCTTTCTATTTAGCAAGAAAATCATAAAAAAAAAAAGTGAAATTAAACCCTGTTGTAGTGCAGAGGGCAAGGCAAAGATTTCATGATCCCACTGCAAGGACGGAATTTTAGGTTTGTGCAATTGTAATTGTACAGAGAGGGGGAGATGAAAGCACCTTGTGATGGTTTTGGTACCAAGGGGTGAAGGCAAAAGCTCTTCAGTGGACACTGAAAGGGATAGTAAAAGAAAATGGGCAGACTTAGCAAAATAGGGAAGAGAGGAGGTCAGAAGAGCAAACTGGTGTAGTCAAATATCCCCCAATGCCATTTAGTGCCGTGCACTTAAAGCAAGTTTGTGAAGAGCAGGGATAAACTCAGTTTCTGATGCAAGCTAACAGAAACAATTCACTTCCCAGCAACGAGCTGGGAAATGGCTTTTTTTGTTCCCAAAAGTCCAGCCCAAACCTGCCAGCAACAGATCAGCTCCTACGGCGTTCTCCTACCCTTTAACTCCAGAGGCTATTCCAGTCCGGGCTCGGACTCACCACAGGAGGTCAAACAGCTCCGAGATGCTCTAAGAGCTGTTCCCGTCTGCTGAGTCAGCAGAAAGAAAAGGGATTCAAGCTGATAATTCCCTTACAGCCGAGCAGGACCGTGCCCATGCACTGTGTAGCTCACATGCTGTAGATGCTCACCTGCAAGGTCCGGGTGTCCCCAGCACCCACTTCAGGAGCTCCAGCATCCCTTGCAGGTCCTCTCTTCCAAGACCAAGTAACTACTGAAATCCCAAACTGACCGAGGTCCCCTTTAAAAATCCCTAAATTCCTTCCACGTGCTCCGGCCTGCCCATTGAGCTGATAGGATGATGCCTAAGGAGGGCTTCAAATAGAGAGAGCGGGGCTTGGCGTAAAAAAAGGAGCAAGGGGGTGCTCGGTGCAGAAGTGCGGGTGGATGAGGACAACAGGACATGTTCTGGCACTGTCAATCCCAGCGTTTATCAAACAAGGAGTAACAAAATAGGTGTCAGGACCTCTTACTCTTACCTCTGAGGAAGACAACGGCGAGGAAAAATTCTTTCATGTGTAACTCAGAAAAAAGCTTTCACAAAGGAGCTGTTTTGCACATGCTGCTTGTGCTCAGGATGACATTTAGGGATAAAAATGGGACCTCCACATGAAGGTCCTCTGCAGCTGGCTTGTGCTGCGCTCCCTGGAGTCATTCAGCCCCCCGCTGGAGATGTTACCAACCCTTTTCACAGCAGAGCACTTGGGTGGCACGAAGAATGAGCATGCGAGCGGAGGGATGCTCAGCAGGGGCAAATTAGCTGCTTCCAAGCAAGGCACCATCGCAGCCTGACTCGGCACAGCAGCCCTTCCCTGCTCTGCAGGCAGATAACGCAGCAGAGCCCGTAGGGGTTGGACTCGACGATCCTCGTGGGTCCCTTCCAACCTGGGATATTCCGTAAGGTAGCAACGCTTCCCTTTTAGAAGATTTCCTAAGAGGTGGAAATCCATTCCAAAGGAAGCAGTCCAAGCAAAAGCTTCCAGCATTTTCCTGGGCAAAGCCACTCTTTCTTTCGGCATTTTGCTTTCGCAGCAAAAAAGGTCCTACGGGATTCTGCTTTCAGAGAAAGGGAAGGGAAACTCCCTCTGCAAAGTGAAAATACCTGGTTACGTGTCTCCCAGTGAGCCCAGTTACCTGCTTTTAGTCAAAGGACAGCTTCCAGAGCTGCATCACGGCTTGTCCAAAGAGAGAGAGAATCCAGTCCTTCCTGGTAGTTTCCTCCAGGGGTCGACCCCAGCATGTGCCTATCTCGTAATTTCACCTCCGATAGCCTCGGCAGCATCCTGCACCCTCTCTCCCTGCAAGGGACTTGTGTTTTGTCCTCCCTCAACCCACCAAAGACAGCGGGACATTTCAAGAATTCAAGCCCAGATATTTCTCCCCCCCCTCCAAACACTGCCCCGCTGCTCCTCCTGCATTTTCTGTAGCTTTTCCCACGTCTATTTTAACATACAGATATCGGAGCTAAATAAGCTAGCCCACTACTATTTCCACGCAAGCAGTTTTTGGAAGTGAAAACATCCTTTGTTTGTGTTTCCCAGTCCCTGTGTCCATAGATGGCACCACTGGCTCCTGCACTACCAGGAACTGGGAACTGTTCTGGGAACTGGGGCAGGCTCGCTGGGCTGCCCCAAGCCCCCACGGCTCCTCGCAGCATCTCCAGGGCATGCCCTCTTCCTCGGGCATGGTGTGCACTGCTTGCTCCTCCAGGGGCAGCTTTGTCACGGGTTGTTTCACGTACGATTCGTGGGAGTGGAGTTCACAAGTCGTCTGGCTTACCCCAGGTTGTTTATCATATTGCACTAACGCCTTTAACTCCGTCGGTTTGGGGAAACGCCGCGATTTGCTCGGCACCAATTCCGTACTCGATGAAAGTCACGCGAGGAGCGAGGACGCAGCTACTGCTACGAGCTACCACGACCACGTCCGTAGCTTTATCACAGCCTTTATGTGACTTATTTCCTACGCTGCCAGAAAAAAAAAAAAAAAGAAAAAAGAGCAGAGACACGGGCTTACGCTGTCTTCACAAGAGCTCTGACACTGCCTAGTGACACAAAACTGAATTTGTTCAATTCCCCCAAGCTCACGAAGAGCCCACCCCACACCTCTAACACAAGACATTGCACTCCATTTCCTTTCGTTACAGACAAGAGAAAATGAATTAAGTGGGAAAAGCCATCCTTAAAAATACATCTGCTCCTCTACTGACCGTCAGATGAAAATAACTTGGAAAACTGGCAAATTTAAGAATTAGCCTACGAATTTAAGACAAACGCATCTTTCTAGGACTCTCACGCATTTCTCCTCCCATCCAGGGATGGGAGACTCCTGCAGGTCTTTGCTACCACCGACAACTTTAATTTTAACATGCACAAACTCGAGGGAGGTGTTCAGCGATGCTTAAGCAACGCAGCTTTTCTCCCTCCTCCTCCTCCTTTTCTCCTTCCCCCTCCACGTTTCCAAGTTGGCTCCACTTTGGTGGATTTTCATGGGAACTGCAGAGGAGACATCTGCCAGACGTCAAATCATTGCTCCCAGGAGTGGGGGCATGGGAGCTTTAAAGGGAAACAGTCACCGTGCTTTTCTTTTCCTTTTTTTTTTCTTTATTTTTCTTTTTAATCGTTAGAGCTGTCTCTTTTCTCAGCCTCCTTCTCCAAAGCAGCTGAGCCGTTTTCACTGGAGCCTTCCCCAAAAGCACATCTCCTGGCAGACAATTAGCTGGGACGACAAAACAAAAGCAACCGAAAACAGGTTTTTTTCCTCTCTTTTCCTCCCCTTACCCACCTTTACCTGCGTTTTTTTGTTTTGTTTTGTTGTCCTATTTAGGCCCCGTACTCCTTTGGAAGAAGTCCTCAACACTTCACCCATCCATAAAAGCCACTCAGCACCAACGCTGCTTTGCAAACAAAAACATCGATTTTAAGGTGCCCGTTTCACACAGGTACCCTAACAAGCACATTTTATGCAAAATTCCCTTTAAACATCCTTCTGTTCCTGCACGGGCCGCTCACAGCAGGGCTTCTGAGCAAGCCGAAGATAAACGCTTGTTGTGACACGCAGCGTTTCCACAATCAGGGTTTTGCATCATCCACGAGCTATTTTTTCCTTCCGAAAGCTGGTAAATTCTTCGGGTGTTTAGGGTGGAGCACGTGTGCTCTCGTGCGGGAACACTCGATTCCCAAAGTTATACGGGATTGTTATAAGGGATTTCTCTGAGTGCATCCCATTTTCAGGCGAAACCAGCCATCAACTTTACGGCCACTGAGCTACCTGGGCACAGCGAGAGCTTCAAATTCTTCGTTATCAACACATTCCCCATATTAATCTTCCCCAAATAACTCATAGTGGAAATTTATGGGTGACCCTCTATTAAAAGCCCCAGTAACTCTCGCCCTAAACCTACCAAAAAAAAATACCTACGCCTTGAGAGACCGCACATGGGGAAGGACAATCTGTTTTCGTGTGTGCTTTAGAGCACGTTTTTGCAAATTAAAACTAAAATAGTTCCCAGATGGAAGCCGTATCATTCCAACCTCAACCTTAAAAACATTTTTCTTTTTTTTTTTTAATTTATTTAAAACGCAAAGCTTCAGGAAATCTGGCCCCACGGAAAGGCTGGCAGTTTGCGTGCTCGGAGGCACGGCGTAACGAGCCTCAGGATTTTTTTTTTTTGGTGAAAGATTGGAATAATAAGGCGAAGTTAGCGGCAGCAAAGTTTGCCCTTCTTGCTACAATGCGTGCAGCAGACTGTGGAAAATTTCTTTACAAAGCTCCAGGCATCCGCAGAAGCAGCTGGAGTGGGGAACGGATTCCCCTGCCCGCCGTGCGCTAGTCCACTGACTCTAAGCAGCTTTCTTCTGCAGAGCAGTAAAATATAATATATTTATAATGTAAAGTGTCCCATACAGATGTAACACGGCTCTAATACTCTTCCAAGTCACAGCCTTTTACCATCTAAAGCTTGAATTTAGCTTTACATTTGCATCAGCGATGCCTAATGCAGACGACAGCCCGGCTCAGCCCTTCATGCTTGTTCTGGTGCTGGAGAGGGAACAAAAAATGAGTATTTTCCCCAAGAAAACTCATACTTGAAAATGCAGAGGATGGGAGGAGATAGGGGAGACGAAAGCAGGATCTTTGCTTATTTGTGACAGCGCACGAGGGCAGGAGTGCAGTCAGCGCCTAGCTTTATTTGCTTCTTCCATGTATTGAAGGGGTTTTATGTATGCATAACGTGGGAAGGACAAACGTGGAAAAGGTTTGACCTACAGGACCCCAGGGATGGAAAGGTCAGCTCATCAAAGCCCACGACGGCGTCAGAAACCATCACCAAAGCTCTCACTCTGCCTGCTGGAGGAGAAAACCCTCTTGGCCATGATGGAGAGGCAGGAGGGGAAGAAAAAAGGTTTGGTTGTACCAGGAACGCAAAACCAGGGGGGAAATTGTGTTGTCAACACGAGCAAGGCCCACCGGGCTGGCAGAAGTTCTCCCTTTTCTAAAAACTTCAGGCAGCACAGTCAGGAGCACAAAGGCCAGCTTATTCCACACTTGGTCCCTCCTAAAATTCATTCTCCGAGAAGCACAGAGCGGGCTCTGGGCACCCTGGCACAGCTCAGCCAGAAAATACAGGTTTCAGCATCAATTTCTGCTCGTTGGAAAGCCCAGAATAATTACAGATATTTAATGTGGTCATTTCAGGGCCAATTAATGGATCTCCATCTCTTCCGGATAGGTAAGCTCAGAACAATCGAGTTAAAGGCGATGGGGCTGGAGCACGCGATAAGATCACTGAACACCGATCCCACGAAGGGAGCCGGGAACGATTTCCGCAGAGCCCTTCCCCAGAAAGCAGCCCCATTTCTGCACCTCCAGACGCACAGGGAGGACGGGTGGTATTTATTATCTGTATTTGAGAGCAGCACCGGAGCCTTTTTATTAAAGACACGGAGCAGAACCAAGTCCTGGGCACTGGAAAGGGTTTAGTGGAGGTGCTGAGGTGGTCCTGCAGCAAACGAGGAAAGGAATAATTGGAGTCCTGGGTGAGAAGCAGCATGTTCCTCCCCTACCCAGGTGTACGATAGAGAATTGTTTGTACCAGAGGCAGGGATCCAACTCTGGTGGGAAATACCTGCAGCCGTGCGCAGCTGGCTCCGGGCTCTGCCCTCTGCTACAGGCAGCCAGAGAGGCTGGGAAGGATCCTCGCACACATTTGGGACGCTTCCACCCAATGTCCTAATATAACAGCAAGAAAAAAGGTCACAAGTTAAAAGAAAAAGTCATTTAGGACAGCGAGTTGTGGGGAAAGGGGGAATTTAGGACTTCCCCAGCCATAAATTTCTGTCAGGTTTCTCTCTGGCCCAAACCTGTTCAGCATAGCCTTGATGTTTCCAGCCACTCGCGGAGCTACAAGAAGCCCCACCAAGCCTGCTGGGCCATGGCAAGGGGATTTGGGGACGGCAAAGCTCAGGCTGCCAGCGTGAGAACAGGGCTGATAAAGTCACGCTGCAGTTAACGAGGATTTCCTGCTTCTGAAGCTGCAGAAACAGTGGTGGTTTTTTTCTCGGAAATTAACTAAAAGTGTCAGTATGGTGAGCGCAAGTCGCAGGAGAAGGAAGTAAAAGCCAAATATGAAAAAAATGCGGTGAGATCACGGCACACAGCTTCGGCCGTGGGTCCGATCCTGCCCCCTTGCCTGCCTCCAGCCCCAAACGGGATGCCTCAGAGGCTCGTCCCGTCACCTGGCTGCTGAACCCAGCCCCTGTGCTGAAAGCTTCTTGGTCCTGAGGCTGGCCCTAAACTCAAGGCGCTGCACAGAGACCCACAACACCCTCAAAACCAAAACAGCCCGAGAAGAACAAGCCGACAGACATTAAAAGCTCAAAACCCTTAACCCAGACGCTCGCGGGGCACTGCCTTTCCCCCCCCCACGCAGGAATGCTCCATCACGTTGGATAGCCATAAACCTCACAGATCCTCAAATAACATGCACTGTAGATATGCAAAAAAAATTAAATAAATAATAAGGTTTTTTTATGCTCTAAAGCTTTTGCTCCATCATTTCAAACCGTGGCGAAATCTAACCTGTGATTCTGAAGACAGCCAGGACCGAGGAGATGTTTCAGTGGGCGTCACATCGATAAACTGATGACAATAAGTTTGATTTCGAGTCAACGAGGCCACGCCGGTACCACCTGTTGGCACCCGCGCTGAAAGGGGCAAGTGACCCCGCAACCGACAGCCAAGCCTCGTGTTACGGGCTCAGCCATCATCACCTGTGAGCTGTCACAATAAAAACAGCAAAGAGGAGTTTTAAGAGGAGTTCTGCTGTTTACCTGGCTGCAGATTACCAGGGAAACACGCTGGAGATTTCCCCTATGCAAGGTGAGAGACCTTCCTCGTTACTGCCTCAACGTACCGCCAGCAGCACTGATTATAAGAACCTCCAGATGCTGGGAGGCAATAATTAGGTGAATTAAGGCAAGGAAGAGCTAAACGATTTGCCCAGGGCCACCGAAGGCAGTGACAGAGGAATTAGGGGTGTTGAGGAGTCTCCTGCTCGCAGCCTGGTCCCGAAGCCCTAACACAACCCCACGGGACCACCTCCAGTCACCCTGGAGATGGGGTAACTAATTAAAAGAGAGTCACGGGATGTAAGCGAGCAGTTAGATGTTTAAATTAATTACTTCTGCCTCAAAAGCATCCCAAAATTGTAGCAGCAAGAGCTTCTCCTTGCAGCATCCCCCTCGTACAGCTCATTACCTGCACTCAGCCCCCGCTGCAGCTCTCCACATCTCCAGCAGCAGAGATTTCCTTGGGAGGGGTTTCTGGCAGCCCAGCTCGTTTTTGACATTAGGAGGTAATAAAAAAAGGAAATTCATGAATTGGCTGCAGCAATTTGAGGGAGATTTGTGGCCATAGCAACATTACCACGTGCCGCAGGGAACGGCAGCCACTTCGATCCTCTTCTTCCCTACCCTCTCCACACCCCAACGAAGCGAGAAAACGTCCCCCAGATGCCCGTGTGTGCTCTTCCCTTCACTGTCTTGGACCTGAAATCACCAAAAAGTCCCTAGGGCACTTCAGGAGGTCGTCCGGCTCCTGTGCCACCAGGAGGGGCTCCCCCAAGGGACCTGCACCCCCTGGAAGGGGGCTGAGCACCCGCCCACCGCTGCTCCCAGTGAGGCGAGTGCACGGCGGCGATGCTTTGGCAGAGGACGAGCTGAGGGCACTAGCCGTGCTAGCGGCAGCTAATAAACTAACTCTTTGCACAATGTCAACCTTGTAAAGCTGTTTATCGCTGCCTTATGTCACGCGGCTGCTGCCTTCCTCCCTGTCAATCTTAAATTCACCCACAGGGTCTGGAGAGCCTCTCGCGACGCGTCCATTTCGTGCCCAGCCAACGACCCAACAGGGCTCTGAGCTCCCCTCGGGCCTGCAGGGGCTCCGGAAACACGAGAAGCAGAAATCAAAACGCTGAGAAACGAAGCCACGAAGCCGCCTGCCCGCCCCCTGCTCCGTGTGCCTCCTCCGAGCTGCGGGGAGGCGCAGATCCGTGCTCGCTATTTTTAGCTCTGCGCATCAGGGGGGAGCCGACTCGTGCTTCCTGCCCCCCCCCTACCCCGCCACAACATCTGGGCTCTTCACGGTCATCCAAACTCTTTTTCAGCCCCCCACCCCCACAACACGGAGCCTGGAACGCGGCAAGGTGGAGCACCGGAGGGGAAGAGGCAGCAAACTTTCCGAATTAGCAGCAAACAGAGCCAAGGCTGCAGCAATCCCCCAGCTGGGACAGCTCGGCAGCAGCGATCGCAATCTGCCCGCTTAATTTGGCCCCGCGGTTTCTATCAGGAGCACGCTAGGAGGAAATTCTTGTACGGCAGTTAAAGCAAGGGGGGTGTCGGATGACTGGGGTTTTATTCCCAGCTGCATCTCAGACCTCCTGCGCAACCTCGGGGGATTGGCTTCATCTGCTCCAGCTCCCCCGCTCGCAGCATTCCTCGGTAAGCCACGAGGGACCTCACGGGTTACAAATAGCAACCGAGGCTGGAAATATCATCGAGAGCGACTTCCCGTTCAATAGGATGTGAAGCGTCTTACAGATTCGCCTGTAACAAGACCAAAGGACTTCCTTACGCCGAATTGATCCAGCCGGTTCCTCCGAGCATCCCACTTTTACAGGGATGACAGGGGACACCCACGCCGTGCCCAGAGCCCCACGCCCCCAGGAAGCCTTATTTCAGGATTTATTTCCCTAGATGGTCTCAGACAACGGTCTTGGGAGACATGAAGGGAAAATAAATAAATAATTAAAGCATCGTGGCTGGTCTGGCTTAAATTATTGCCTAAGTCTGACTCTGAAATAAAACCTCAGCGTGGGAGCGAGCCATGCCAGGAGCACGCAAGAAATCTTCGCGGAACCCTCCTGACCCCTCTGCTTCAATCAGACCCAAACTGCAGGGTCCAAGACGAAATAAAAAGGGAGGGATGGCAAGGCACGGATGAGAACATGTTAAATACAACAAAAGAATAAAAGCAAGGAGGAAAGGGGTGCTCATTTCTTTAACCTCCCTAACGTAGCTCTGAAATTTAAGATTTAAGATTGTTCGAACTGAAGGTATCCTAGTGCTGGGGTCTTCTAGTTTTTCCTTGCAGGGGGCAGTGCAGGGGGGTATTTCTTTGTAAAATGTTTGGAGATGCTCAATCAGATGACCAAAACCAACCTAACGTGTGCACCGTTCGGTTCAAAACTCTCGCACCACATCGACGGCAAATTGTTGGGACAATGCACTCACTCCTCGGAGTAGCTTCAGCGCCGGAAGAGTAATTTGGGGGTAACCTGGCAGGAAAAGATGCAGCAGCACCCGTTATCGGGCATGCAACCACCTCGTCTTGTGTACCCATCCCCACCTGCAGCACGGCGATCCAGTTACTCGGCGTCTGTGCTGAAGGATTCGCAGCTCGGGGCTTTGCCAGCTCCCTGGAAGAAAGGCAGCGGCACCGCAACGCTTCGCGCTCCTTTCAGCCAGCGGGAAGGCAGAGCACACAGCGCCGAAGCAGCCAGAGAACAGACAAACAGCGAGGCTTTGCTTTTGGGGCGAAGTGTCACGAGCACCTCCCGGTCGCGCTGACCTACTTTGCTCCTGGGCTCCTGCTGGACGCAACTCCTACAGCTCTGAAATCTCGCTGAAAAAGAAATTATTTCTTCAAAAATACTCTCTATTCAGAATACAGCACGGGTGGGGCTTTCCAAGACCACTCCAGGTTCCACTAAAATAATTGCTATTTTTGCTGCTGGATTCGGCGAGGGCAGGATCGGAGCAATGCTTAGGAAAACCCACCATGCAACTTCTGCCTTTCCTACAACATCTCTTGGCTGACGTCCACCGAAGGTTAAAATCTCTGCGCTCTTTACAGGATGAACGGGCAGACTTCACTTCGCAGGGCGAAAGCTTTCCCATCGGCAGGAGTTTTTCCAAAGTCATCATTCAGGCTAGCCAATCCAAACAGAAACCCCACAAAGTACATGGGAACCGTCAAGAGAAACAGGCTGTGCGGTGCGGGGCACTGCACGTAGAGCTGCGGCAGAGCAACCTTGCTCAAGCCAGAGCCTCTTTGCTCAAGCGATCCACACACACACACATCACAGGAAGTCAGGGCAAACAGCACGGTTGTTGCCTAAATCCCTGCCAAGCCTGCCTCCACGTTTATAGCACCTTGTGTGGTCAAAGCCAAGGCTCTGCTTGAGTCAAACTTCTACTTACGGATTTATTTCGAGTCAAATTCAGAAATCTAGTACTGAATTAGAGTTTGCAAAGGGCAACAGGCTAAATGCTCCCTCCCTAATAACGGAGAGCCAAGGAGGCTGATACATTTGCAGGGCAGCAGTGGCGCAGAAAGGCGAGAGAACCCCGGGTTCCCACCACTCCTCAGACTTCCCCCGTTGGCAACGTCACCGAACTCTTCCTAGGACCAGATCCTGCTGCACAGCCCCGTTTTTAAGCACAGGGCTGGAAGCCCAGCAGAGCGACCTTCTTTCATTTTTAAGCAAAGAACTTCATAAACTTTTCAAGCCGAAGTTTCCCAAACAGCAGCCAGGACTTTGAATCAAGACGCCGGTAGCAGATTCCTCCTGTAGCCCAACCATGGCGTGATGTCTCCACTTGCCAAACACCTGCTCGTCAGAAGCGAAGCCTGGCGCTCCGCAGCATGAAACAGACTCTGCAAAAAAAACACACGAAGGAACCACGCAAATGAGCCATTTGTTCAGGCTCCCCGCGCAGCAGCCCGTCCCTCGGTGGATCTGATTTCAGACGAGCAGCTCCCGGGGAGCGCATCAAGGTGGAGAGGCACGACCAGAGCCCCGAGAGCTTCATCCAGTTGCTCCATCCCGAATTCTTCTACATCTTGTCCCCCAGTGAGCTGCTCTGATTCATCCCAGCACCAGCAGCAGGGCCGTAATTAGGGAATGAGAGCGCTGGAGAAAGCACACGTATGAATCAACGGTCGCAAGCTGACAGGGCCCCTGCTCCCCCCAGTCCCAAGATCTCAGACTTCCACGGCAGCTGGCATTTAACTGCTCCGATGCGCCACGAAGATGTGCGGTGACAAGCAGCTACATGCCAGTAACATCAAACAGAGCTGTCTTCAACTACGACGCCTCCATTTCGTACTGCACAGGGAAGCTCTGGGGCTTCTTTAATTTTGCACCACGCATTTCGTACAGCGCAGGCTTGTCCAAAGCCTTCCCATCGAAGAAACCCAAGCTAGGAAGCTTTACATAACACAGAAATTTTGGGAGAGGCAATCACGTTACGGATGGCAGGGTGAGATTAATGTAGGCTCAAACGAAGTCTTCACCTTCACTCCAGCTGGGGACCACAAACCTGGCTCCAGTCTTCATCCAGACGCAGAAACTGATGCCTGGTGAACAGACAAGCCTCGTGCTTTGACTTCTTTGCAAACCATTGCTTGTTGTCGTTGTTTTTCTCTAAAATATCAGCATCTCCAGGGATGATCAACAGGGTCTGCTAAGCAGAACAGCCTGAACAACTGTACATAACACTCATATAATAATATTATACACAGGTACTTCATTCCCACACATTTATATGCCGACTCCAGAGGGTACTGGTACACCAGAAGTGCTGTATCGACACCCAGCAGCTTGCTCCTTCAGCCCTGGTTGTTGTTTTTTTTTTTGAAGTATGGGCGTAACAAGAAATGCGCATACATGAAAGGCGACTCAAAGATATCTGGCTGACCTAAATAATGGTAATTTCCTGGTAATTTCACATAACAACTTCGGAACTTGCAGTACCTCAAGCAATCAATGCGCACTGGGCACGCAGATAAAAGCTGGTGGCTTTTAACTTCGCTGTCTGAGCCATCCCTTCTGCCGTGCGCATCTCTGATAAGTACCCAGCTGCTGCAGAGGAGAACCACAAGACCAAAGTCTCAGATATCCTTTTGATTTTATTCAGCTTCTGGGAGGACAAACTCTCCGGCCTGCCAAAATGATGGAGAAGCACTACAGGGGGTAAAAAACGGTGACTTGCTTTCATCAGGCTGCAGGGTGCTGTATCACTGGAAGAAACCCCATCCAGGAAAGGTGCGCATGGAGCCTGGAAGTACGGCGTTATCTTAGGGATCTGGATTAACAAGGAGGTAAAATTTTGTTCGCAACTGGGAAGTGAATTATCGGACGTGAATGGGAAATTCCTGCTGACAGTACACAGGCATAAAGATACCTGCTTTTAGCACATTTTGTCTATTACCCTCATCTGCATCTGGTTCTGCTAACACAAGATGTTTTACGTGCCTCAAACAGGTTTCACTACTCATCTTTTATTTCTCAAAACAAACAAGCAAAAAACCAAGCCCCCCACAACACCAACATTTTTTATCAGGTATTCAAGTCCTCAAGTCCTGGTCACAGCATGAAGAAACCCAGTTAACAAGGTATCATCTAAGGCAACCTGGTGCTTTTTAACTTCTCCTTTGTTCACAACAAGCAAGCAGCCTCGGTCCCTCTCCTTCAAAATCTTAAAGCACGAGGGATTTCATTTTTGAAGCAATTTAATGGATTAAATTTGAGAATTACACCCCCCGCCTGCCTCTGCCTTTTGGCTCCAGTGCTCCCAGCACCCCAAAAGCGTGCTGAGGCCACCCGGTCCCTCTGGTGATGCACAGACATGGGTTTCCATCGGCACTGCGCACCCAGCCCTGGGCCAGGGCTGCCTCGTGTCCAGAACTTGGAGATAAAACTTTCTGGTGACACACTTTGCTTGGATTCCCCAGGTTTTCGTTCCACATTAAGCACTGAGCACATTAGCAGGGAAGGGGATTTGCCAGGATGACATCGATATTTGCAGACTGACATCAATAGTTGAGGGTGCAAAGACAAAGAACCTGTCTTGTGACATGCAATAACACAAAAATCAGAGTTTTAAAGTGGCAGAAAGGACTAAAAAAAACTAGAAGAGAGGCAAATCCTGCCATGGGAAGACCAGCTGCTATCAGCAAGCTGAAGGACAACATTGCTGTGCAGCACTGCAGCATGAACAGAGATGGCCCCAAGAACATGGTCCCATCTTGGAAGAGTGCCTCATCTGGAAGAGTTCAGCCCCTACACAGGGAGAAGACAAGAATAAAAATGCACAAGCGGATAAATAATAGGAACAAGGACTAAACGTAGTGCCTGTGCCTACAGCAGTAAGTTAAATCATGCCTGAGCTGACCCAAACAGCCCCGAGGTAAGGGTCAGGAAGTGGCACAGGCTGGGGACTTCTCCCAAAAGAAGCTAGGTCAGGGCTGTCCTCACGTGGAGGCTGTTTAACAATGCGATTGTGTCCAGATGGTGCCAGGAGGGCTCAGGCCAGGGAACGGGTCCTGGCACCAGCCAGTGTTAAGCTGGAGGTGCTGAGGTTTCCTTACTCACCAAAAGTCTCTGTCTCAATGCGCCAAAGTTGCACCACTGTTCGCAATAGTCTCCCATTTCAGAATGACCTACGAGTCCAGATTTAGCACCGTAAGAAATGATGATGGGGGAAGTTCCAGGAAAATCTGAGTGCACTAAAAAGGCAAAGGGAAAAGGCCTTCCCCATCCCCATCCTCCCCAAGAGATACACAACATGTTAAAGCCTTTTTTTTTTTTTAAAGCAGCAGCATCTTAAAACTGCAAAACTGATGGAAGAATGAGATCTAATAGGACCACAGCTCCCTACTGTTCCCTGATAAGGGACCAGCAAGGAGAAGGGTGGCAGCCCTCAGTAGCACTGCACCCTGACCGACCAGGGGAAGTGCTTGGGGCTGGATGGGGAGGAGACAAATACTTCCATGGGGGTAAATCTTCCAAATACATCAACGTTTTGAGTGTCTGCTCACTTAATACTGGAAAGAAATGCATGAACTCCCTGTAAGAGAGCACACGGAGCTGCTTCACATCCTCTCTGGTGGGCAGGACCTGCTCTCTGCGGGATTAGCACTTAGCACCTGCCCTGCAGCGACCCGCACGCTCTGTTTGATCCCATCATGAAGAGAAGAAAGCGTTCCCTGAAAAGGTCCCTGCCAACCGGCCACCATCGATGACTAAAACATGCTTTATGCAATGAAAGATTTGAGAAAAATCCATTCTCTGAGCAGTTCAGGAGACACTTGAAGGCTTCTCTACGGTGTATATTCCAGCATGACCACTGGGACACCTCAGCTCGAAGGAAGCATGCACTCCTGGCCCCAAGAGCTTTCAGCTTCTGACTGATAATCCCTGTCCTCTTGCCTGGGGAAAACACTTGGCCTATGGGGAGAAGAAATTCCTGGCTTAAAGAAAAAAAAAATACATTAATGCTTTTCTTTCCTGAAGTGCTCTGAAACCAACGCGTAACACCAGGAACCAGCCCACTGCCCATCCCCACGTCCACCATTTTGAGTGTCCCTATTTTAAAAAAAGCTCTTGGCTTTGGTGTCTGCTCCTGGCAAAAAGCGAACGTGTACCCGAAGGTTTCCAGTTGTATTCACTTTGTGAACTCAGCAAAATGGACTGAAAGAATAGAAAAATTTAAAATTTAAAAAGCGGGTTAACAAACTGAATCGTCAGGCTAATTAAACCCGATCTAATAAGCCCGTCTATCCTTTACCTATAATTAAATAAGGAATTCATTAGAGGGGAGCGGTATGATTTTAATGCCAACAAAGGAGTATTATCACGATGCCTGTGACTGCTGATAACCGCATACAAGGGTCGTGCAACTCACACAAGCTTCGTGTATTTACTCATGGGCTCAAACCAATGCTGAGACATTAATTCTTGATGCAAATCAAAGCTGCCCAAATGAATTACAGGCACAGAGAACCTCAGCCTACCAAACAGAAACAAAACTACATAATTTGTTAAAGTTCTGTGACGTGTTTCAGTAGAAAGGGTGACTTCAAGATGCAATATTACAGGGTCTAGCCTTAAAAGCACATCAAGGTGTTTTTACAGAGAAATTGCATATAGTCCGTGATGCCTGAGAGGAACTGTGGGTCTCTCACTCCTGCTCACACACTTACCTAGCAGCCATCTGCTGGAGTGCAGCTGGAGCACAAGTGTTCCCCTGCTAGCAGAAATTGGAGGATGAACACGACTTTAAACGTGAATACACAAAAAGAACAGCAGCTTGAGAGGAGGAAAATTACTCAAATTTCATTGCTTCCAAATGTCTGCAGAAGCAGCATCTTTGCCCTTCACTCAAAGATCGTAACACTTGCTTTTCTTCTTTATCTCCATTTATTGATTTTACAAGGAAAACCAGGATCAGAGCATTTGCCAGGAAGGATGAATTATGTGCATGGATTCGAGAGGTTCAAAGCAGGCTTGCCCTGAGATCTGAGAATCAAGTTCTAAGCAAGGTTATTCAGCCTTTAGTACATCCACAGAGAAAAAATCCACGAGAAAACAGGTTCATGAGCTACTCAAACTTTCCTTTGTTTTTGACCATTTTTGGAGCATCTTTAAAACCTTTACATTCCACAGAAACATTAACTTTCTCATCGAAGATTTCAGAAAAAGGATAAACAAAAATTGCAATTTCCTAAAAGCATAGAAGCGGTTTTTCTAATTTATTGCTTTATTGCTTTAGAGGATAAAAAAAAAGCACAAAGAAACCAAAATATTACGTGGTTTAAAGTTATTTTAAATTTAATCCAGCTCTGCTAGACTGAAGTTATCCTACTGTGTAGAGGGACAGGAAAGGCAGATTCCTCCTGATGATGTGGTAGGTTTGCTGTGCACCCCGAAAACAAACACAAACGTGGTAAGTGAGACAGAACACCCGGTACCCAGTCAGTATGCCCACATCAAAGGCAAATAAATGGGGCATGAATAAAAGCAAGCCAACACCTTGTGACAAGAGCAAGAATCTCTGGGTACTAATCCAGTGCTCACATCACTATGAGGTCATTTGGGGAAAGCTATTCTAAAAGAAGTATTCATAAAAAAAACAATTAGCTCGACCATACTACACCTCTATTTACAGAAGCGACCTCTTTCAAATTGGCTTAATTTTACTCTGGAAGTAAATTAAGGCAAACCTTCAGGCAAATTTCATTCCGAGTAAGAACCAAACTTCATAAACTTCAAGCAATTGAACCAGCCAAGTTGAATTCAAATTAGTGTGCTTGAATATGCAGATGGACCATGAACCTCAAGGCAATTCTTCCAAACATCCTATGGCACCCTCAGCCCTGCTTTCTGTTCCCAAACCAAAGGCTCAGCATCACCGTCCCTGGGGGTGTTCAAGGAGAGGTTGGACATGGTGCTTAGGGACATGGTTTAGTGGGTGACATTGGTGGTAGGGGGATGGTTGGACCAGATGAGCTTGGAGGGCTTTTTCAACCTTAATGATTCTACAACACCTTAAAGCCCATGTGGTCCCAAAGAGCCCCCACTAGGTGACCTGTTCGGGCCCAGGCTTCCCCCAGTCCCATCCAGCCTGACCTTGGGCCCTGTCAGGGATGGGGCACCCACAGCTCCTCAGGGCAGCCTTTGCCAGGGCCTCGCCTCCTTCATCGTGAAGAGTTTCTTCCTAAAATCTAACCCAAATCTACTCTCTTTTAGCTTACCATTACCCCTTGTACCCCTAAACAACCCCAGCCCTCAGCCTTTTTTCCCAGGAGAGGTGCTGCAGTCCTCTAAGCCTTTTTGAGGCCCTCCTCTGGAAGGGCTTCTTCTAGACTGCCTTGCAGTCGATGATCATCCCTGTGCCTCCTGGACGGCTGTATTTCCGCAGAGCTGTGAACATATAGCTGTCTGGGGCTTCGAGATCCTGCAAATGGAAAGCATTACACCATGCTTAGGGCTATTATACTTGCGCATTGAGTGCCGTAGCCCAGCAGCCAGCCGTTAAGAAAAAAAGTTGAGACACAAAGCTCTCACAAAATAGCTCAATGGGAGGTTTCTGTTCAAAAAACGGGAGACTAGGGAATTGGAAAATATTAAGGAATAACAAATTCATCTTCCAAGTTCATTTCACTGCATCAACTCTGTTAAGCAAAAAAGACTGCTTAGAGGATATGAATTGAATTAAGCACACCAGTTGAGGGAAAACACGACACAGCGGTGAGGGGGAATAACTCAGCCAGCTTCAGAAAAGCAAATCTGCTAGGAGAATGAAAAGGCCACCGGGGCGGGCGGACAGCAGAGGTCAGGCATGAAGAATGGACTTCCAGCAAGCTTTTAAAGCAAGGGATGACTGAATACCAGCTCAAGCTCCCGAGGCACAATTCAACAACTAAATCCAGGCCCAAAGGAAAGGCCTACAACAAGTTCAAGTAAACAAGACAGAGATGGGGAAAAAATCCTCAGAAGGGCCATATTCAAGACGTACAGAAGGAAACAAATCATGACAAACTTGTTGATCTCTTCTGATCCAGGCACAGAAGAGCCCCAGAGCTAAAAGTAGCTAATACGCAGCTGGGAGAACGCAACACGTACGATGGCTCCCCATATTTGAAGAGAGAGGAATTATCTGTCAATGGTACACAAGGCTGTGCTTGGAATGACAGAACTGCAATTTCAGAGGCGTAATTTTGAGCTCTCTTCAGATGAAGCTCTGCTGGAAGATCAAAAAGACCCCTAAGAGCAGGAGTAGGAGTCTCATTTTTCAGCAAGAGAAGCCCAGGATGGTGCACAGGGGAGCAAGGTTCAGGCTGACAGTCTCCCTCGTTACTCATCTCAACGCGAAACAAACTTTGTGTGAGATTTCTCTAGTTTGCTTCATTTCCTCTTACAAGGCCCTGCTGGAAGCCACCCACCCTTTATTCCCCCGCCCAAGGCTGCTGGTCCTGAAGGACCATTGCCACAAGAGCTGCATGCCCTGCCAGAAATGGGGCACAGTCTCCTCGGTTGGGAAAGGGGGTGAGCAGGAGGCAATAACCATAAATATAAAGGGACAGTGAAGCAAAATTTGTTTCCAAATACCATGCAACACTCTCCCTGACATTTCTCAAACGAGCATCGTGCCTGACATTTCTCAAATAAGCGCCACGAACTCTTTAACACAAGAAATAACGAGAAAGCCTCCTCCGGCTGAGGCCTGCTCTGGGAATACCCCTCCCAGCACATCACAGGCAGCCTGAGGGCAGCTGGAAACACAGCGCCCTAAGCTCAAACCTCCACGGTTGCGTAAAGAACAAATGACTATTAGGATGCTCAGATGAGCTCATCTCTTGTTCTCAGACTTGTTGGTTAAGTCACTGTTGACTCAGAGCTCTTCCATTCCCTCTCCAGCAGTGCTGGGCTGCATCGCAGCTATTTGCTGTCCCTACCCAACAAATACCACAGATTTTGGTAAAGAGTGAAGTGCAGGCAACACACTGGGATTTATTGCTTGAAAAACAACTACACGCTTGGCAGAATTCAGAATTCTCTTCTAGGGAGAAGAAAATTTTCTACATGTTATGTGGGAGTCACACCAGCCTGCTCCCATAACGAAGTTCACACTAGCAAACAGGGACACAAATCTCCATGAAGTCACACATCTCCCCCACCCTAGTGGGAGCCAGGGATGCTCGATTCAATTTGGAGCATCACATCCCTTGAGCCAGAAGCATCAGGCAGCAGAGAATAAGCACATCACATCCTGCCATGTGCTCTGCAGTGTGTGGCTTGGGATCTGAAGAGGGAAAAAAAACAAGTTATCACACTGCATTTCATTTTTCTGGCTCTTAAATCCTTGCCAATAAGACAAGAATTTGTCACTAAGAGCTAGCTCACTGTCCAACAGAGATGCATGGGGTGGGACAGACTCCAGCCTGCTCTCCCACAGCATTACTTTGAAGAGCAAACAGGAGCAAGGGTTTAAGTGCTAAAGCAAACAGACCGAGCTTCAACACGGGGGCTGATGAAAGTGGCCAAGAGCAGCTATGTACGAAGTGTTTTTGTAGCCTTAATTCCCACACACAATTATGAACTTAAACATTCAACGACTTCAAATGATACCTTCCACTTTCTTCAAGCTAAATAAATAAATCAGGAAAGTCTCATACACTTTTAAGGTCAAGATTAACGAATCCTCAGAAGAATAACAGCAATAGTTAAACTTTCCTAAGCGGTAGACTTGTGGGGGTGTTCTGGAGCACACAGTTTTCCTAAAACCCACTTTCCTACATCTGTACTTCCCTCGTAGGCAGCCCGTGAGCAGCCTACCTACAAACTCACCTAAAATTGTGCTGTGCCAAACACCATCTACAAGGGCACGCCGGGATGGATGAAGACAGCCAGATGCAGCACACAAAGACCCAGTCCCACTGGAAGTATCAATAACATTGAACTTACTTCAAAATGGAAATACTCTTCCCATTTTACACACGTGCTTAGGATCTTGTAGAAAGGCTGTAGCAGAACCTGGGCTGAACCTGTAATTTTTGAGTCTAAGAATTGTTAGGCTTAATATTATTCTCTTGGAAACTATGTGTATACCCAAGCTTTCCTTTAAAACTAAATTTGCGTGGTTTAGATTTTTAAAGAGCCCTTCACAAAGTACTTCTAGCAATAGAATTAGCATTTAGAAGAACAAAGCTGTAGGTCTTAGCTACCCAAATGCTGCCAGTATGCACTCACAGGAACTTGAGTCCAAGGGATGGAGGGATTCATCTGGTATTTCACATCCACCTCAAAATAAAAAGTGACAGGCCATGTTTTCACTCATTTCCCTGCGTTGTGACCGGCACGCTGCCCAATCTGGGCCAAAAGGCACTGGGATTTGATAAATGATGACAATATAAAAATAATTATAAAAGAGGGAAAAAAGAGCCCCCACCAAGGGTATGTAACATGGGACACAAATAGTTTGTGATGGAAAAGAACAGGTTTTATTCTCCCCTCCAAATTTGGAGAGCGTGCTATATTTTGCATAGCGAGCGTGGAAAAGGAGTAGGGGGAAGAGAGTATCAAAATCAAAACAAGTCACAGGGCATCAACAATCCCTTGATGACAGGAGAGGAGTTTTTGTTGGCACAGCTCACGACAGCTGGAGGAATAATTGCAAAGCTGAGCGAGAATGCCTCGAATATATTTCGCCTTTAGATTCTCAGATGAAAGATGCTATCCGCAAGCATTTTGCAAACATTGATTAAATCCACATAGCCCCCTTTGGCAGATCAAGAAGTATTTATCCTTATTTTGCACAGAGGAATGAGTATCTCTGGCACTTCCAACATAAGGTATCTACTCTTTCTACTTATGAAGTGCCCCACAGATATACATGGCATTAAAGCACAAATTAACCTTTCCAGTCCAGGAGCTGTCCCTAGTGCACAGCCAGGATAGAGCAGATAGCTTTTCTTTCCCTCTGCCTACTGCCACAACAGAAGTCTTGACTCTAGAGGAAAAGCAAGACAGCTTTGAAGATCAGTTTTGGCTGTGAAGATCAACAGCAGAAGTGAATACGAGCACTGTAAAATGCTTTAAAACACCACCGTCCCTTTATGAGTAGCAAAAAGATGAATAAAAAAATCCATCATCTGCTCTTCCTTTGGTTTTCTTCTTCACCACAGGTGATTTGGAGACTGACTGAGCTTCAGGCTGTGAAATGTCTTCCCCATTTCACATAGTCCTTGTGGGACTGCTGCTTTTCAACACCACTTTATAGACACCCGCCCCTGTAAAGTCACAAACCAGGGCAACGTCCCGTGCTCCTGCGCCACTCACCTACAATTCACGCTGCCACTTCAAGAGCTCCCCTGCAGGCAGGGAAAACCCCATCCTCGTTACCCCCAGCGATCTGCCTGCCGTATCACCAGCTCTCTTCTGCTGTAAGAGGAGAAATATTTCCAGCATCTCCCCCACGCGATGCTCCAATTAGGGACCCGAGTCCTCAGCTTTGGCTCAGTTCCTCCTCACCGAGCCCGAGGCAAACGCCTGCGAATCCAGGAACAACCAGGTTTCATCCATCCTCCCTCTAATTAGACATTATATCAGCACACAGAAGTATTTCGAAATAACTTTATGCCCAGCCATCAGCAACTACTGCTACCGTTCCCAACAAGCTTCCTGTTCTGTATATGGATATAAGTGCACCGCTCTCCAACGTGATAAAATAAAATACTATTAGTGTAAATGTATTCCAGTGTGCTGCCTTACAGCAGGGAGAACCAGGGGAGATTAAAAAAAAAAAGGGGCAGTGAAATATTTACCAAAAAGCAGAAGAGGCACGAAGAATTTGAGACACCTGTGCTGGCGGGGCAGTTTTACTGCAGGAAAGATCTCATCCCCAAAAGAAAAGCAGTCAATTATTTGCCAAAATTACATGGAAAATTTTGTGTTTGAGAGGAGAAGGGTCAGTGTGTTGGATCTGTGAAGAGTAGCTGAGAACATCTGCAAGGGCAGGAAGATTATGTATAAACACACAAATGTGAACGAAAATGACCGAACCCACAATGGCTGAGATCTTACCATGAGAATAAGCAGATTTGGAGTTTTTCCCTCTTTAAAGACGCCCTTAAGGCAGCTGATTATTTACGTATTTCATATGGAAATACATCTAATGGTGTAATTGGAAAGGGAACCTAAGAATAAGTGGAGCACATCCGAAGACTTAAGACAGCAAAAGGCAGAAAATCTACAACTTGTGAAAAATGTCATTCCGACAGATGCACAGCCCAGGAGAAGCTTGGATGCGAACACAGTGTAAAATAGATGGTTTAAAACCTTGTTCTCATTTTAATTTCTTCTCTAACATGGACTTGATGAAGATCCCCTTCTGCCCTACTGCTGAACATGGAAGGAAGACCTTGGAAGATGTGAAGAGTTGTCCTTCCCCACCTTGAAGCTGGACAAACACAGCTCCTGCACTTGGTACTGCAAAACCAGGAGGAAAAACCAAGCAAACCCACGTGCAGCCAAGCGTCTCAGCTCCCCTGGACATGCCAGCTCAGTAGCAATTACAGGTCCACCAGTTTCCTACATCCTGAGTACAGAGTTAAAGCATTCTTTGGCCTAAAATACTTGCCAAGAAATGGGGGGATACAAATTGCCATTCAAACCACCTAGTCTCACAGCCTAGACTATTTTACCCATATTCAACATTATTCCAGCCATTTTTTCCTACAGCACAGGAGGTGAGGCCATTTTCAAACTGCCCATCCCAACTCCAACTGCTCCCTAACCCCACTTCACCAGCCACCTGGGCCAGCCTGCCTTGCTAAAAACCCATCTCCCAGTATTTCTGCCCATAGTGTAACTAGGTTTTAGGTATATAAACACACACATATGCACACATATGCATGTATACTGAGATTTTAGGATCCCATTTATGCTTTTAGGACCCCAGCAGGGCACGGTGACCACAGAACCCTAGAATCATTAAGGCTGGAAAAGACCTTCAAGATCATCTCGCCCAACCAGCACGCAGACCAGGAGCTGGAAAGCTTTCCCTACGCTAATCCTCTGCCTCAGTGGCCTTTCCTGGGAGCTTGCAGAGTCGCAGCACAGGGTACGGTTCGCAAAACCAGGCTGCTAGGTACTGCAGCACACCGGGACCACCACTGAGAAGTCAGCTTAGTGCCCACCGGTGCGGGGCACTGCCAGTTTCTCTTTGCTGATCCAAGGCTGAGACCTAAGACCCAAGTAAAGCTGAAACTTGGCCAGGGAAGCAGATACCTCGTTGTGCAATTCCCGTGTTTTTGTGCTGTTGCAACCTGGCACTGCCAGGAGACGCCAGAAATGTTTTGGGGTGTACGCAGCAGGTGTTTGCCACTGCATTTAGTTACCCCTTCTCTGACCCCCTGCCCTTGTGGGGTCCCCCAGGAGCTCTCTCTCCACCCTGCCTCGTGTGCCAGAGCCAGCCCAGGCTCTTCCCACGCAGCAGCCAGTCGCTTCCTTTGCTGCTCACAGCTGCTTCTCCAACCTGCTCGCTCGGGATGAAGGTGACAGAGGGGTTAAAATAACACATCTCAACTGCACTGTTAGTTTTCAGTGATAGAGTCCACATTTTTTGGCTTGAAATTTCATCTCTGCCCTTGGCTTCTAGTTAAATTAAGGCTGCACAGGGTGAGGTAGATACAGAAACATTTTTAAACGTGACCATTACGCTCAGAGCGCTTCCTGGAGAAACGTATGCATTTGCAGCACACTTCATCTCGACGACACCTCCGAATCCAGGCAGTTCCAGATGAGAAGTGCCGTTTTAACACACCGCACCGTGAGGCAGCTGCACCGACCCTACCTGCTGCTGTTCTGGGGTCCTCCTGACAAAACCTTGTGGCTTTTGGTCTGGTTTTGGACTTGCACTGCCCTCGGAGGACACAGCACCGAGCAACACACCGCACATCTTACCTGCGCTGAGTCTCAGCACCCGAGGCTGCAGGAGGACGAGAGCTGGCAGGGGAGGGTACCCTGCTGCGGGCAGGGGCCAGGCCACGTTATTTCACCCTTTATGATAAGAGGCAGAGCACATTTTTGGCCTTCCCACACAAATCCATAGTTGCGTGACTGCCAACTCTTTAACGCTTCCTATTTCACTTGTTTGTTTTTTTAAAAACCTTGCCCAAGGTTACACTCAGTAAAGGTTTCTCCCTCGAAACACAGCATTAAAAATATCACAGCAACATGTAGAAATTGCATTAAAACCCTTGCTGAGCAAGGCCTGCTTTTCAGAGGGCAGAAGAGCAGCAAGTTCTGCTCCAGCTGCAGGTGCGGCACCTCGCAGAGGCCGGCAGGCTGTCCTCCTGAATTCCTACAGATCGATAACAGCCACCTCTGCTCACTCTCTCCTGCCCACGGGAGATGAACACAGAGCACACATTACTCCCTAGCCTTGAGAACCCTGCCAGCCCGTGGACACGAGCACGGGACAGCTCAGGACCAGGCACAGCAGCTCAAAGCCCTCTGTCGAAAGCAGCAAACCGTTTCAGAAAGAGCCCACCAGCTGTTTAACTCACCCCCTTTTTCCACCCAAACTTCAGAAGTAGGCTGGAAGCCTTCTCCTAACTCCCAGCTGCTACTTACATGCGGCCTCACACCACCATTTTCCATTTGGGGATTGACATTGCCCTTTAAATCAAAGGATTCTTCCCCTCTGTGGTGCCTGCGCTAGATATTCACAGGCAGTAAATATTTAAGTAATATTTCCTAACCTTCCTGCCCACCCTTCAGCATCCCCAGGACTCCTCTGTTACCACTCTGCAGCTGCTGAGGGCTGGCTGCCGGGGCTCCTTTCGCAGCTCCCGTGCCCAGGAAACGTTTCACACTTCGGAGAAGCAGCAGTTTCTTACAGGCAGATTCTTCCAGATCATCCTTCACCGAGCCTAATGACTCTGGAAAGATCCCTGGGGAGCGAACGCTTTGCTGCCAAGGAGCTCCATTAAGGATCCAACAACATCCAGCAAGAAACAGCAAAACATTTTTTTTTTTCTCCTCCTCTTCAAGTTGGCCCTAGCACAGAGAGCACCACAGAGCATATGCTGCGTAAGCGACCTGCCCACAGTTCTCTGCACTTTTTTTTTTTTTTTTTTTGAAGCAAGGTGGCTGCAAGCAAATGCAGCTGTTTCCAGGAGAGGTGGCTTGACTTTGGATAGCAATGCGATGCAAAAGCACTGCTTTTCGGGCTTGCCCCACGCATCACTTACCCCAGGAGCAAGCAGGACATCTGCAAACACCGCTGAAATACCGACACGTACTGCTGGTGGGCAGCACTTCGTTTAGGAGGTGGTTTCACGCTGCAGCTCCGCTGATCTAACGGCCTCTTGCTGCCGAAAAGAGATCTCGTTCCCTGCTTCCAAGCCTGCATCCCCAGCGAGCTGCCTCGGGGAGTTAAGCTGGAAGGAAACCACCTCGGCTGCGAAGGAAGGAACCGGGTACACATCAGCACAGAAAGAGCAGCGGGAGCGAACCCTTCCCTCGCAGCACCGGTTTGACGTTGTACCGGTTCAGCTACGATGCACGAGCGCGCTCTAAATTTAGACAGCTTTCTAACTCCGAAGCCGCGTCTCCCATCCATTATTCCTCTTCCATCCCAAGCGTGAGCCGTTCCGTTACCGTTATAAACGCTTTCGTATCGCCACCGCTCTCTCCGCCCTAGGGGAGCAGCCACCGGTTGTCGTCAAAGTGGCGCCGTTTTTGAGCGCAGACAAAAGCTGAGGCAAAGCTAATGGTGGCGAAGGACAGGTTGCCCAGGGAGGGAATGACCACAGGTTTAGGAGGAAAGGGGAAAAAACCTGCAGATGACTTCCCTGCGCTTGGGTCATCGCTCGGTAAAGCTCTGAAGAGTCACTTCACAGGTTATAAGTTATGCTGCTCTTGGCTTACCCACTTATTATCCACCTCAGACAGCAGCCAAGTCCTTTGCACGCACACACGATCTAATGGGAACGCTTACGCTGAATGAAACGACCAGGAGGAAAAAAAAAACACAGGTCTCCCTTCATGCAGGGGATGCCACGATGCCAGCAGGTTCCCCCGCTCCCTTCCCTGCCTCCTTCCGTGCGTTTCCACCTCCTCTGCAAGGGGGAAAATCTCTCTGAACAGAAACTCTGGGCTGTGAGGGCAGAAGACGTGGCTGTTGATACTTCTCTCTACCCCCTGCTGTTCTGAGATTCCCAACAGACCTTTCCAAAGCTCTTCCTGTTCAGGTTTTGCTCCATTTTATCGGGTTTCTGGAGCGCGTGAAGGCAGACACGGAAACCTTCCAATTCTGGCTATTATGCAAAAGTCAGCGTTCAATAGCCAGTAGCCAACTTCTGCCCCTTTTTTATCTTCTGCCTAATTATGGCTTGAAAAATAATGTAGCTATAACATACACTTCTTTAAATATTTATTTAAATATTTAAATATTTCTTCCTGTATTGAAATAAAATCCAACGTTAGACAGTAATACACTAGTGACATCTATCAGGGATGGCAAGGGTGAAGTTGGTCTCTGTTCCCACACACTTCATAATCTCACGGTAGTATTGCTGATAAACTAAACTAATAATAATAATCACAAAAATTTTTCAGTCTAAAGTTTAAGAGTTGAAAGATTCCAGAACTGCTGAGAAAGATCAACAAACCCCAGCTCCGACCGGAAAGGCTGAAACGTTCGCTTTCAGGCCAAATGTTTTGGCAGCTCCCCCCCCAGCTCCATCCTGCAAAGGATTCAGAGCCGTGGTTAGAGCCAGCAGCAGAGCTGCCAAACCATCACACCCTGACATCTCAGAGGCAAAAGCGCAGAGAAACAAAGACACACTTGACTGGCAAACCCTAGAGTATCAGCATAAATTAGCTCCCAGGAGACCTGAACGAAGGCTTCTTTTCCTCCTCAAAGGCGTCACCTCCGCGATGCCTCACGGTGAGCACTCGAGGCAGAATTAAAAAGGACATTAAATCTGTCCACGGGGGAAGACAGCATCTGGATGGGCAGGAGGAGGCAGAGCATCCCATACACGGGGCAGGAGGGGAAAGGGAAGCAGTGCATCCTCCTTGCCTCAGGGACAGTTTCAGTGCAGCAATGAGTTCATATTTTTCACAGGAACTGCCTTGTAAGACCCATACTGCAGCTGTAAGACCTAAACCATCCAGAGCTGCAGCTACCCCAGACACTTGTAGGGAGGGTCGAGGCACCGTGCAACGCCCCCGAACTCATTCCAGATCCAGACGACTTCGCGCCAGCCTCCCACACCCTGCTCCTGCTTTCAGAAGTGGAACCACCACCAGGCAAGAGAATAACCTGGCTCTTCGGAGATTATCCTTAAAGATTCAAGTTTCCAGGTACGTTCCCCTGTCTAACAGGGGTCCAGGCTGAAGCAAGCTCGTAGAAGCAGAAGGAAACCTCTTCTGCCCACTACTTGTCACGGCGAGGTACGCCAGACCCCCCGCTCACCTCTCTGCACCAACATTTCCTCTTCCAAAGCTTCAAGCATCATCTCCGCAGCGAGATGCCCGTGACCTCCAGGGCTGGTACATCCCACAGAAAGGCTGGCCTTGGATTTTAGCTCGTGTGCCGCCTTGGAGGTGGTACCAGCAGAAGGGGCTGCAAGAAACGAGTGTTGTCCAGCCATCAGCATCACCAGCAGCGGGTCTGAGCCCTACCGAGTACAGGAAGCATGGGCCAAATCATTTCCAGAAGGGAAAAATGCAAAAACCTTGCTATTATTTTTGGGAGATAACGTTGATTCCCACTCTTCTTCCTTTGATTTGCAGCAGGAGGAAGGAGGAGCATGCAGGAGGGAGAAGCAAGTTGTCTGACCAGCAGCTGTTCCATCAATACCGGCACGATGGAGTCGCGAGCATCCTTCTTGCCAGAGCAGTCGCTGCTGAAGCAAGAGCTCTGCCTTTTGAAGAGGGCTTTAGAACCTCAAACACGAACGTCGGGCTAGATTTTCTTCCCAATCAGAAGTCAATTATCCTGCTGAGTGATGACAGAACAATCCCACAAAGTAAACCCTTTTCCTATCGGGTCCTCCCGTGATCCGATCGCACCGGAAACTTCCTGGCTCATACAAACGCGAGGAGGATTTCACTCGTGCTTCCCACGACCGTCCCCGGGGGCCTTTCTCCAAACCTTCAGTGGAGGAAAAGCTTCGTCTGACAACACGAGGTGAGGTACTTTTATCCAAACTGAAATTTCACTGCTCAATCTTTTAGCGAGTCCGAGGCTATCTAGAGAGTGTTTGCCTCCAGCCGTCTGTAGATTTCACTCGCAGAAGCAAATTAGTGCTACTGGCAAACATTACTTAACTTGTTCCCTGCTCCCTAATCGTTACTATAGTAATGCAAACCTCCCGGAGAGTCCCTTTAACACTTTTTTAACCTCTCTGAAATAGCTTTATTATGGTAAATAATCGCTGGAACGTTTTCCTATCGCGAGCAAGTTATAAGCTGTCCTCGGGCGTTGGCCCCTGGAGTATTCTCGCTAAGAGCCTGCGACACCGTTCTGTTCCCGGGTGCCAAGGTCGATACAGATAAATGGCTTCCACCACGACGGGCTCCCACTACCCCGATTTGGATAAATGAATGAAATTGCACTCGGGAGAAGCAGGGGGAGGCCAGAAGGTGTTAAACAGAAAGCTGGCCGATCCCCACGCTGCTAAGCCCGTTCTTCCAACGCAATCCTTTAACGAGCACAGGCGGTCAGCTTTCAAGCTAATCTACTATCCATACACGACATCCTTTTGGCAAATCTGGATGTAACTTGGACTTATTTACCTGGCCAGGGCGCAGGCTAGAGCCACGGTAGCCTTTAGTTTGCAGGGAAGATCCCGTGTCATCGCACAGGTTCACTTAATCCAGCTTTTCTAACTCATCCTGCAAATAACATTAAGCAGATCTTCCCTGGAATGGTTAGGGAATGAACCCAGGGAACAACCCGGAGAAGAGCAGCAGGGGAACCGTGGAGCCACAGCCCAACAGGGCACAGCTGAACTTCGAGATTCAATGCTGAAAAAAAAAAAACGCTAACACCAAGTGGACAAGATGGATGGAGAGCTGCAGACCTGCGCCAAGGCGTTATGGAGGATCTCGTACGCAACATGCTGATGTCAGCCTCACTTGAGCTCTCTTCTTCTGACCCACCATGGGATTCAACAAGAACTGGAAGCAGAAAAGAAGCAAACACACAAACAGTGACTTATTCTACCTAAGTATGAACCAATTCCTGGAGGGGAAGGGAGGGGAACAGAACCCGGACTGATACTACAGGCTCAGCAAGCAGGAGCACTCAGCAAATACTGCCGGCTTTGTACTCGGGTCACAAAGGCCGCCTGTTACAGCTCTGCCATTACAGCATTGTCCCACGCAGCCTCAAGTCCAGATCTCAATGGCTGCATTAAAAGAAAAAGCCCCCTGGGTGCTGGCTGGCTTCTCGGAGCTCCCCACGGAGAGCACTGCATCCCAGCGGGGATCCCAGCGAGGTCCCCAAACCTCCCCTCGCTCCAAGTCAACAGATGCAGCTTCCCCTCCATGGAGGCTCTCCGTGACAAGGGCTTTTCCTGGGCAGAGCAGGATATTATTCAGACAACACACTAGAAGAGAAAAAATTAACTGCTCCAGTGCTGCCCAGGAGGAGCTGATCCCTCTTTCAGAAAGGGACCGACGTCTGGCGCATTTATACCCTGCCTAGCAAAATGAGCATCGAAACCAACAAGAGAAGCAGCCAACGCGGCTGTTCTGATCCCAACCATATTAAAATTACTCTCGATTTCCTATCCTGATAAACTGTACCTGAAATTGTTACTGTAGGTTGCCTGCGGGGCAGGCTGGCAGGGTGCAACTTCGTGTGAGCACATGTAAAAAGAAGCCCGAGAAAGAGCCATATATATATAAATAGGGCAAAGAAAGAATGAAAAAAACCTCAGGCCAACAGTTCATCCCTGGGATATCCTGAGTAGGGTTACTAATGGTAATCAGCGTGGGTGCAAACCCCTTGAAACAAGGGGCTGGTGAGGCAGAGGGAAGCCGATCCCTACGGCTTCTCTTAAAAAAGCCACCAGCAGAGCACAGACAAGCCTGAACAACTGCTTGGGCTCTTTGGTGTTAAAAGCAGATACGAAGAGGAGCGTTGGGGAAGGCAGCAGAGGGGAAAGAAGAAACGCCCAAAAGGCAGGAACAGCCGTGAGGCTGGGGGAAGGCAGGGAAACACCGCTCCCATAGTCCGCAGAGCTCTGGCCCTGTGCTGAAGAAGAAAACCACCCAAACGTTCCCTGGCTGAACTGAGGACCAGGTTTCTCAGGCTGACCACAGGGCAAGGCTTTAACCACGCTTGCGGGAGCTGTGATTCACCTTCGGGCGGCACAAAAGCCAGGGACGTGAGTCAGGGCAGATAGACAAAACCACAGAGCTGGCTCAGCCCCAGGCATGCCGTGGCAATCTGCAGACCAGCGACTACAACCCCGGGCATTACAGTTTTAATTGTGCCCTATTTCAGTTCTACTTTTGGAAGCCAAAAGTAGAAACTAGCAGTTTGTTAGTCCTACTATTTATTTTGTTAGTCCTACTAAAGAGTAGGATTAACAAATTAAGACTTACGCAAAGCACAGGGGATGGAGGAGCATGCCCTTCCCTTGCAAAATCAGTACCTGCTTGTTGACACTACTTGATGTTTATCTAAGTAAGAACTACTCACTCTTCTGGTATCTACTCACTCTTTTGGTATCGTTTTACCTCTTAACCGACGGAGCGGAAGGAGAAGCTTTAACATCCAGAGCGTTTCTTGTCCCCATTTGGAAGACGCAGAGCACACGAGCAGCCATTTCGTTTCCCGAAACTGCTGCAGGATACAAAGATACAGCTCATATCCTGGCTGACAGCTTGAGCACAAAGCGGCACAACTTCTGTCAGGACTCTTTGTTAAATACTATATTGTCCTAGTGACTCAGTGCGCTGGAATGCATCAGGTTTATTCATAGCCTTTCTGATAGAGCCTTTAGATTAGACACAAACTCCTGCTTTTTAGAAGAAGAAGAAGAAAAAAAATCTATGGCTTATTGTTATCTGGAACACACACAATTCCTGGCTTCTTTTCTAGGATAAACACAGAACTGAAACAAAAAGGACGGGCCCTCAGAAACCTAATGGCTCTTTCAAGCTCCTAACGAGGAGGAGTTCGAGAACGTTCAAGAGAGGAAAACCAGACATGCACCAGGACCAGAAGTCAGCGCCACGAGGAGAGGGGGCAGAAGAGAAGTGAAGATGGTCAGAGACACGGAACACCACCTGTAAGGAGGACAGTCAAACTAGATTTGGATCCTTTTCTCTGGAAGCGATCTCTGGCAAGGGGCATAGCAGGGACCTACAGAACCCAGAACAGCATGGAAGAGGCAAACACACCAACAATTCCCTGTACAGGAGCTTAGTACGTTAAAGCAGTTGGCAGCAGCTCAGTTACCAGAAGGAGATGGTTGATCACAGTTATAATTAAACGTTGACACGTCCAGCAGCAGGACAGAGGCCAAAAACCCACGTGGGTTCAAACAGCAGCTAAATCAATTAATGAGAGATAAAGGCCATTTTCACCAGCCACCGCTGGAGACAGGACAGACCTGTGGCTCAGGTGTTTCTTTGCTGTGGTTTGAGTTTCTAATAAAGCAGGCAGAAGTCTATGGCTTCTGGGAAGATCAGCAATGCAGCCTCCCCCAGTACTTAGCTGGGGTTGAAAGTATTTTTATATCCCAACCTCAGCCCAGTTATCTAGATACTTAGTGCTACAGAGTCTTGTATACAATGACTTAAAGACTCTTGAAACCAGTTATTTTTCCATTTTGTTGTACAGCAATCACAGACAGACCTTGTTTCTAGCATCTCTTCCGTTCCATCTCTCTGCCAAGAAGATCCCTTCGCTCAGCTGTCTCCTACTGACCTGAATTCATATGCGCAGTCTTCTTGCTTTAATCACGATCTTCGGCCATACAAAGGGATTCCAAACCTCAAATCCTCGTCTCCAGTATTTGTTCTTCCAGCCATCAGGCCCACAAACGTGTAGCGGGTTCTGAAGGTCAGTGCTGAGCCTGCCACACACGACACCAGCCGTAATAGATGCTCTGCAGGCCAAACGATGCCCTCAGGGAAGCCCACGCAGCCCTGGGGCGTGCTGCACATTGCACAGCTGTCAGGCTGCAACTTTGTGTTCTTCTTAAGCTACGCGAGGAGAAGGAGAATTCAATGGTATTGACTTATTTTAGCTACTGAAGTCAGCAGATCTGACTCTGAACGCACACTGGGATTAGATCTGTCGATTCAGACCACGGCACGATGGCACCCCTGATCGATAGCAGCAGCATCTGCTCTTCACGCGACCTCTCTGCTACTTTCGGTTCCAGGATTCAGCACCACGTTCGGTGCAGCAGCTCCTGTACCAGCTGAGAAGGGAGTCCCCACCGCGCTTGGCACATCCCAGCAGCAGGGCAGAAAGATGGTCCTGGATCCAGAAGTAAAACGAGCTGAATAAATGCTGCAATAAGCACGAAGAGAACACCTGAACCAAGGACATCTTGCGTGCCACGCTACACTGGTCAGGTGTAGGAGAAGTTAAGAAGCCACAAATCAGAAAGCCTCTTTTTTCCCTTTCCTGCACAGGAGGTACCAGAATTGACTGCCCTGCACCCAGGACTTATTTAAACCAACCTGCTGACACTCTCCGGTTTCCAAGAGTGTGATTTCGTCCTTGTCTTTTGTTAACGAGCACCTTCAGCTTTAAAATTCATCATCCCGTGTTACCCTTAGGGGAGTCGCCTGCTAGGATTGTTGCAGTGAACTTAATTGTGCAGCCGTCTCGGTCAATCAGAGCAGCTCCCACACTCACCTGCTGTGCCTGTGCCAGCATTTTGTACCCAAAAGTAGAGTGTCCTCTCAGCTTCCAGAGGCCTAGAGTAGGCAGTTAACTATTTCAGTCTGGCTACGCACCAGATGGGCCAACGTGTTCCAATTAACCAGTATTTATTAGCTCGAGTCCCTCGCAGTAGCAAGTTGCACAATATTTGCAGACACCTCATAAAGCACAGGCTCGTTATTACCGCCCATTAGCATGCATGCGAGATATTTTAATGTGTAAAAATTCCCCATGAAATACGGATTTTCCCCTTCGCTTTCAGAAGGAGCCTGCCGTCCTTACTGCGTACTAAGGCGACACTTTCCAGTATTTTTTTTTTTTCTTTACCCTTTCCATCCCACAAGTAAGACCAAGCCTCATTTAACCAATTTTACAGCACGCCTCTACAAAGAACTCCTGTATTTGCTGTGGCGGGTCCCTCAGCCTCCCTCCCCACTGAATTCAACACCTCTAACAAGGCAGGTGACCCCTTGCTCTCCTGCCCCTCGAGCCTCCTCTGCTCTGCTGCACAGGGAGCCAAACGACACATCGCTAAATTACGTGGCAACACCTCCGGTGCACTTTCCCAGCGCCTCAAGCAGGTACGAGGCAGAACTGCACTGGTTCTGCGCTCTGCTGAAACGTGCACACTGCTGGAAGTGGGATGCAGGCAGATTTACCCCTTCGGATGGAAGGAGCTGGAGCTGTCAGCTTCCACTTCCCCTGAAACAAAACAGGAGGTAAGCCAAGGGAGCTGGTATTTGTAGGACGGGGTTGTCAAAGTACGCAGATTTAGTGCTGCTCCCTGGTGAAGTCAAGTTTTAAGCCAACATTAGGCAGCACAGCAAATCTCATCCTTGAGACGTCAGGGTACTTACTGTACAGGGTGATCAAGCGGAATCTGCCTCTCCTCCGTGCCCAACTCCCCGCTCATTTGTCTGGATCCTATTAGAGAAGAAGAAAAGCTGTAAGTATAGACAAAGTGACACATTCAAGAAGCCAGCTAAGGAAAGAAAGCAGAACAGACACCCCCAACACCGAGGTCGAGAAGTGAGAACGCTGGTAAAGCTTGGAACATGTCCTAAGCAAGAAATGCCCAACACAAACCAGAAATGCCCTGAACAAAACCAGAAATGCCCTAAACCAAAAAACGCTGCGATGCCTGAAGTCAGCTGCGGCACTGGCAGCCTCCAGAGGCTCTCAGAAGGTCAGACCTGACCCAAACCAAGAGAAAAGCAAGATATTTATGTAAGAATAGCACCAACAGCTACACAAAAGCAGTTACTACAGGGACGGCGAATCACTCCTCCTGAGGCACACTGGTCACCAAGGCACCATTACACAGGCTCGGTGCGTTACAAAGGCTTCCTTGGTGGCCGCCGAGACAGGAATTCCCTTCCTAAGGCATGGTCCTGAAGGCTCAGGTGGCTGTACCCTGCATGCACCAAGGAAATTCCTTCAATAGATTTCAAATCTAGAATTTTAACTTTATCCCCTTAATAAGAAGCCACTCAGGTTGTGCTGAAGCCCATTCTGATGAAGCAAAAAATTACCTACGGAACAGTTATGATGCAAAGAAAAGCAAAACCCATCACTAGACACGTCAATATACACTGCGCGCAGACCGATTACGCTTCGGGGACACATTAAATCCCCCTTCGATTAATAGAGACACCTCTTAAGAGGGGCATTAAATAATTCCCTACCGTGCAGCACGACAACTGGCTACTTCAGGAAATCGGAACCGAGGACTCCACGTCTCCCAGCCCAAAAACCCCAACGAAACCGGCCCGAGGAACAACAAGGGGTCAGCAGGGAGGGATGAGGGGCAGGAACGGCACTGCTGCAGCCTTATTGTGCGCTCACATTAAAGACTCCTCATCAGAAAATTAAACGAAACGGATGCCTTTCATGTTTATCAATAACGGAGCTAATGGTTTTTATGTAAATGCCACTACTCGCAGGCGGATCTGCACGAGGCTCGAGCCAGACTCGCCGGCGACTCCCCTTCGGGCAGCCAATCTAAATGCAAATTATAATCAAACGGCAAAACCCGGAGTTTTCTGGGCCATACCAAAAATTTACAACTAGAGACGGAGCACACGTATTTGGGAGAACGGCCCTCCTCTTGGGCAGGAGACCTGCTGATCCCGCGCTGCTTTTTCACCCTGAACATATATAAAAATGAAAGGTGGACGTATATAAAAATTAAAGGATAACTCTCTTCTCATTTGCAGCCATGTTACTCACATAATAATATCTGTAAATATATTATAAAACAAATAAAACAAAGAGCACTATCCTCTTCCGTCCCATCCGTGTTAGTACAAGGGGAATTTTTTTTATTTTATTTTATTTTTTACCGAGCTGTAGAGAGCTGCTGCCTCCCCCAGACGCTTCCCCCACTCCAGGAACATCCCATCAGCACGGATATTGAACCGGAGCAATGTCAGAGCCCTGCTGGCTCTGCAGAACAAGCGGCACTTCCACATTTTCAGGGGGGGAAGTTTCTCCTCGGCACGGAGTTATTTGTGCAAGCCGGAGGAAGGAGGTGGTACTGCGGGATGGCTGATAGGAGGCAGGGATTTCAAACTGCTGTCAGCACAAGGAGAGCCATCCTGGTGGCCTGAAAGCTTTTCTGAAGAACCCTTGAATCACGACACCCACCTGGAGAACACATCACACGAGGCGCTTTGTCGGCGCTGATTAAAACGGGGCACTAATGGCAAACCTGGAAATAACTCCTGTTAGGAACGGCGCCGCTTGTTAAGCGGAACGCAGAGGATAATAAAAACAAAGGGCAAAACTGTGACAGCTGAGCTCGCAGACCTGTGCAGGAGTGGGTCTCGGAGGGACTACCCCTGCCTACCACCAGCAGGCGCCCACCAGGACCACCACCCCCTGAGGGGGCATCCTCAGAGGGATGCAGCTAATTAACATCGCTGTACACACGCTCATTACACGGGTGAAGAGCTTAGAGCGTTGTATGTTTTGGAAAAGCGTGCTACAGGAATATTCACCGAGCTGAACCTCGCTAATTAACGTTACTAACCGAGGGACCGCTTCTGCAAAGGGCTGGGTTTTGTGAATTCTGTCTGAATTGCTCGCTGCTTTGGGTGTCTGCGGTTCAGTAATTCCTCCTCGGGCCTCGGTGTCCACGAGGGAACGCGCAGTCTGTAAATAAAGTACCACTTATTATGTGTGGCCCGGCTAAATCTGATTACGAGGGTCTGACTGCCCATCGGAAGAGGGCATTCCAACAGCACAACCCTGGTTTCCTTCCCCAGAAGCTCTTCGAGGGCTGGCATTTCTGAAGACTCAATTGACTCCTATTCCCACAGCTGTTTTGACTCACAGAGCTGTTGTTTTATATATTGAAATAAAACGCTGGCTTTCGATCCTTGAACACAAGTCGCTAAGGCTCCCCTGCTTCTCCTCCTCTTCTTCCAAGCCCTGGTGCAGCGAGCGTCCGAGCACGGCCATGCGATGGGCCTGGAGCATTTTCCTTATGAGAAGAGGCTGAGAGACCTGGGGCTGTTCAGCCTGGAGAAGAGAAGACTGAGAGGGGATCTCAGCAATGTCTATAAATACCTGAGGTGTGGGAGACAGAGGGATTTGGCCAAGCTCTTTTCAGCGGTCTGTGGGGACAGAACAAGGGGCAACGGCCACAAAATGGAGCCCAGGCAGTTCCGCACCACCATGCGAAAGAACTTCTTCCCGGTGAGGGTGACGGAGCACTGGGACAGGCTGCCCAGGGAGGTTGTGGGGTCTCCTTCTCTGGAGACATTCAAGGCCCGTCTGGACGCCTGCCTGGGCAGCCTGCTCTAGGGAACTGCTTTGGCAGGGGGGTTGGACCCGATGGTCTCTGGAGGCCCCTTCCAACCCCTACAACAGTGTGATTCTCCGGCAAAAGCTGGCTGGAACCTCATCTCAGAGCTTGTCACCACTCCAGCCACATGCGAGGTCAACCAGTGAGATGTGAAAAAGCCCTTCCAAACCGAGCACACAGCTTCTCGTCCCACGTTCGGACACCCTAACAGTGCAATTCGCAGTCCAACCCTGCCGTGATGTCCTGGCAGAAGCGGCGAGCAGCAGCACTGGGACACAGACCCACACTGAGGCACAAGATCTCAGGGAGAGGCCCCTGCAGCCCCAAAACCCCACAGTGACCGTGGCTCTCAGCCGCCCGGGATTTCGCACGCAGCCACCACGTGCAAGCGTAATCTGATTTCGCAGCCCGACTCGGGCTGTCAAACCACAACCACAGCGCGCTGCTGCAGCAACGTGCCTGAAAACCAGAGCTGTTCCTGTAGCACAGCTATTTCCTCCCGTAACTAAAGGTTCGAAACCAGACCCCAACATACCCGTCCTCCCGCAGCGTTTTGCGCACCCCGTTCACCGCGTGCACGTGGCTGCGCGCAGCGTTAGCCGAGGGGCAAGATGCTGGCGACACAGATTGTCCTCCAGGTGGTGGAAGCCCCCAAAAATCACCTAATTCTGCGATCTGGCAAAGGGGAGGAACAAAACTGGAAATGTTTCCACTTCTGAAGTGCTTCCTAGCGGCTCCTGTTCTTAACTATAAGTTCAATACCGCGCTGAACTTACTCAGCACTCATTTTCTCTCCCCAAACGCTTTCCGTCATCACAACCCCACGGCCTGCCCCACCAAAGCTAAGGGCCTCCCTCTGCAAGAGTTTGGGTTTAAGCACACCGAAACGGCCCGTTGGTCCTTTTCCCGCCGCCTTTTGTGGCGGCCTTCATGCTATGATGGATGCGTGGAAATGCAAAGCAGACGTCCGCACAAAGAGCAAGCCAGTGGTGAGGTGGTTTTGTCTTCAGAAGGGAAGCAGGAATGACTTATTGCCTCATTGAAGAGCCTCGGTCTGCATTTTTATTAGATACATTTAGATACTAGTGGCAAAAAAAGAATAAAAAAGGGAGAAAAGCAGTTGTATTCTCAACATACGGACCTCGTTAATCACACGGACATAAACTGAAACACAGCAAATTCTCCCAGCGCAGGCACAGAAATCATTTCCACGGTGCATACGAGGACCTGGAAAATTTCAGCTCCTACCAACCCACACAAAGGTGAGGCGAGATTTACCTGCTGCAGGACTGTGCCTTATTCCACTGTACTCCTTTTCCCGTGGAGAATTTCTTATCTTGGTCGTGAAACTGGGCCAGTAACACCCCAGCTCTCAGCCTCTGCCTTACCAAAGCTCTTCCGCGGCCCTGCTGCAGCCCAGCATCATCCTGACAGCTCCCCGCTCACGCCGCGGCCTCCGTCCCGCCAGCAACCTGCGGCTCCAAAAGCAAGCTTATTTCTAAGCCTCCTGCAAACGTTAGCTCGCATCCTCTGGCTTGCGCAAAGCACAAATTACTACCCTAAGTGATGCCTCCCCAGCTCAGCGGCGACGATAAACCGCGGCGACGATAAACCGCGGCTAAGGCCGCGCGCGGACACTCGCGCTGAACAAAACAAGGCGGCACGCCCAGAGCAAGCACGCTGCTCAACCACTGAACACACATTTCTGTGCCCTACGTGGGCAGCAGCTGCTGTCCAGAATGTTTTCACAGCGCAAACTGCACCGCTTGATGTGGGGAAGGAAAAGAAAATAAACCTGGAGACATTCTTCCTTATAGTTAGAGCACAAGAAACAAGCGGTGTAATTATTCCCATACAAGCAGAAGGAAAATAAAACTGAAGAACGCACATGAGGAAAGAAACAGGACTAAAAAATGGATTGTCAAAATAGTCCGAGGGTTTCCGTGCAGGGCCATAACCTCACACAGCAGGAGTCGGGAAGAGCGGAGGCTCCAGCACCCCGCAGAGCCCCCCGCTCACCGTCCCCTGCCTGCGGCACCCATCCTGCTCCTCCTGGTTCCCAAAGTCCCTCAGTGTGACGTCTGCTGGCTCCACTTCCGTCCCCACCAGCCACCCAAAATATCCTGCAGCACCCCCAAAACCAGCAGGGAGCCTGCAGGAGCAGCACCCTGAGCACTGCCCTGCCTGGATTTTGGTCTGCACAAGTCACCCTTCCCAAAACAGCCCCAGAAAGCAAAACGCAGATGCCAGCAGCAACCAACCATGCACCCACCTGCCTGGGGGTGCTCCCCAAAGGGCCGCGGCTGCGCCCCAAACCTGCTGTAGGTGAACAAACCCTCGTCGGAGGGGAGCTGAGCCCCACCGCACCTCCTCCGGGTAGCCACAATCGCTCTTTGCCAGCGAGTAAAAGCACTTCGAGGAGGGCTTTTCTCCCCTCCCTTCACTTTGTTTTAAAGGGCTGAAGAATTTCTTCTGAATGCTCCCGATCGCAGGCTCACGCTGGGTTATTTTTAAGAGCACAGAAGCAGATTTTCAAGACCCTGAATGAGGAAATGCAAAGCTTTTATTAAGCAATAATAGCCCAGACAATGGTCACAATTTCCCAAGGGTCTGAACACCGCAGCTGACAATAAGCTTTATTCCTCCACAAAACCCCCTTCACGGGCTTGGAGGGTTTGCTTTGTGTGACCCAGGCTCAAGTTAGAGAGTTAAAACAAAAAGCTCTGCGGCCGTTTTCAGCGCCATTTCCTCCAGCAACGCACATCTGACCAGGGATACAAAAATCACTGGGAAAAGCCTTTACGTTACCCCATTCCTCCCTGGGATAGTGGGATAAATCCCCCTCCAAGGTTGTTACCAAGACTTCTCCCCGTCCTACCTGCACGAACTGGCTGATCTTTCCAGGGTCAGGAGAGAGGCGAAAAAGCCCTTCAGCTTTCTTCATGGATATTTGCACCCCCACACCACACCACACCTCTCCCCCAAATGGCCAGAAATGTGCCGCAACCCCTGACCTGCTACCAAATGGGTGTCTCAAATCCAGAGATCACATCACCAGAGGATCCGGCTCCCTCTGTAGCTGAGAAAAGCAGCAGGCACTTCCAGGGCACATAAAACTTGATTGGTTCAAGATGTCTGCTTAGGACAAGATGAATTGTGCCGCACAAACGGCTGTTGTTCTCCACCGGCTATAAAGCAGAGCTCAGGGAAAGAAAGGAAGAAAAGAAACGGCTTAGTTACAGACAGCTACAGCTGTCCGAAGGACTCCCAACCTGAATGTCTCCTGCTCGAATGCTGGCCTCACCCTAACGGGTTAAAAAAAATAGATAAATAAAGATTAATGCCATAAGTTCATCAGCTCTTAGCTCTTGAAACCAAGAAGATGATGTCAGGATGTGCCACAGGAGTTTCTTGCTCTACCACCATCTCTGCTCTCCCGTGTCCCCGTGAAAGCATGGCGTAGCGCACAGCAAACCAAGGTTACAGCTCGGCTTTTTTATTTGGTTGGTCTCAACCCGATCACTTCCCGACCTGGTGCACCCCACAGCCAGGAGCGACAGACCACGCGGCCTCTTTTCTCCAGCTCACGACACCTTCAAGGGTTTATGAAAACATTTCCTAACCGTCTGCCTACCTGCCAGCCCGTAGAGCTTACGTACCCAGAAGTGGGCAAGAAGAGAAAATGAACACTTCAGCGCCCTGCCCGAACATCTGCACCGCTGGCGCAGCCTCCCCACGACAGCCACCAGCCTTTCTCCCCTTACACACCAGACTTCAGGTAGGAATAACCTTTTAAACCCTACCTGTGCAACTGAGGCGTACAGCAACAGCGCCTCTCATCCTTTGTCTTTTTTACCGTGAGCTTCAAGGTGTCTGGACCCGGTGAAATCCCTCAACTTGGCCTGAAACACTCCTGAAAAAAAAAAAAAATCAAACACCTGCTTGGCTGTAGGATGGACGTACTCAAATTAAGGATGCCAAACACACCCAGGTATCGCCAGGGACTTCACACAAGCACCTCGCTTCCCACCCTCCCAACCGAGAGGTTTGCTCGAGGAGCTGCGATCTGCCTGCTCGCGACAGACGAAGCTGCCGAACCTCCCGCAGCTGCCCGAAACTCACTCAAGGTGCCGAACAACAACCGTGGCCCCTCCACCTCTCGCTTCCAGTTAGCGAAACTCTCAGTGAGACGAGGGAAGAGCCCACAGCAGCCGGAGGAGCCTGCAGGTGCCAGCAGCCGCTGCCTGGGAGACAAACGCCACCGTCCCCATCTAACAAGGGGGATCAGAGGCAGATGCTTGTAGATGAGAAGCCAGAGGGACTTGAATAGCGCCCGGACAGGCAGCAGGACTTCAAATAAAGAGGCAGCCTGGACAAGAAGCGTGGCTCCAGTTAACAAGCTGTACTTACAAGGCCGGACTCCGAAATGCTCCTCAGCCATCTAAGCTGAGCCACAGCGTGGTAAGAGAGACCCGGGCAGCAGCTGGCTAACGCCCAGCCAACCCAGCCAGGCACCACAACCACCCGCAGACGTCCACACACCCGTGGGGATGGTTTGAGAGGCTCCTCGCAGCCCGGCACCCCCGTGCCGAGCTCAGCTTCACGCCGTGGGTCAGGGGAAGGCAGGTCACAGCCCACGCCACGGCCTCTCCATCGCTCTCCTTCCCACTCGCGTCACGCAGCGAGTCATTCGGGCAGGGGCACCGGCGCCCTCCAGCATTAATAACGAGTCTAGATTGCTGCAGTCTTAATAGAAATAAGATCGCAGAGATTTGGTCCTACAGCTCTGCAAATTACTTACATCAGTCAAGAGAAGTCCAAGGTTAAGTCTTTCTTTCTGCTCTGCCCTTCATGCCTGCCTCAGAGCACACACAGAGTTAAATACAGAATTAAATGCATTAAATTTCAGCGTAACACGCGCTGACCCACAGAGGCTCCAAGCACACGCCTCAAAAGCCATGTGCCAAGGCTGAGTTATCCCAGGTACTTTAGGAAGACACAGCTCTCCAAAGAGAGCGGTGACAGAGCATCTCTGCGAAGATTCAGGGCTGTATTGTACTGAGCCTTCACTGCTCTCAGTGACCGATTTATCGGCAATACGATAAATATTTTAGCATTTGCTGCCTTGCATTTGCTCGCTGGGCTACTGAAGAACTGATCAGCTGTGGGCACAAAGCTTCCATGAGGCTGAAGGCTACAATGAAAATCTTATCACCCACAACATAAATGGCGCTGAAAGGCTGGGACAGCTCGAAAATAGGGGGGAGGAAAGAAAAAAGGTGTCTTAATAAAGACAGGCAGGAGCTCATCATTTACACCAGCTCCCACGGGATTCACAGCAGCAGCGATGAGACCCCTGCAGTCACTCAAGCAGGACTGCTCCTAAAGCTGCGTCTTTACTGTTTGGAGGCCCTTTTGAACAGCTTGAGATCCCTCGGACCCCTTTGCATCTCCACAGCAGCATCTCCCAAAACACCTGGAGCTGCCCATGCAGGACAGGAAGGTCCTCGGTGTCTTTCCAGAGTCCACAGAGTGAAGCTTCCACGGAAGAAATGACGCCAGCAGATCCCTGCGTCCTGTCTGCTGATCTCCGCAGAAACCTCGGCCAGCCTCTTTTTCTTTTTTTTGGATCTCGCTTTCAACAGATTAAGATCATCCCAGGGGCATGGCAAGGGACCAGAGCACGAGAGATCATTTCAAGACATCCGTAATAGCGCGCAGTTAACTTCTCCTTAATTTTGTCTTATGACCTCATTCGTTAGTGAGAGTTTTTAATCATATCCCCAAATAACGCGTCTTCTAACCCCCTCCCACTTCCCTTACTGCCACCAGAAGCCTTGGGCTCCTCTTCCTTCCCCTTGAAAAGTGTTCAAGGCAACATCTTCATTTCCCACGACGAAGCTGCCTACACACACGTGCAAACCAAGCTGGTCCTCCACCGTGAATTTCAGCCAAGTCAGCTCACGCCACCGACCAATATTTGCCTTAGCGAGGACTACAATTTATTTAAATGCAGCGCATCGTGCCCACAAGAGCAGATGCAGCAAAGGATGAGCCGGCAGGACACGCTGCTTGGGGTTTGGGGACAAATGCTTGCCCCTAGGTGACCACAGAGCTCTTTTAATGGGGTACCTCCTGTCGTCAAAAGAGGGGCGAGGGAAGAGCAGGACCTTCTGCTGTCTTCTCTGTTGCTCCACAGCTGGCAGAGAACTGGAAAAATTCAGAGAAAGGGGAATTCTATGAAAATAAGGCCAAAGAGGGGGAAGGCGATGGAAACAGGAGGAAGCCGAGTCAGCGAGGATGACAAATAAAATAAGGAATTAAAGACACATCAGGCACAACTTCACCATAAACTGCAACTCTCCTACTCCTCTTATTCTTGGTTTCCGACAGAAACCACGGGGAAAAAAATCAGTAAGAAGCCATCAGTTGCAGGCCAGGCTCAGCTTCGCATCCCTTTCTGCGGTTTTTATGAGCTTCCAAAACCCAGTTGCTTAAAACGAGCATAGGCCAGCAGATATCGATGCTGTGAGTCAGCAACAGCTCTCCACAGACGTGATCTCTCCCCAAGTGCTTGTTTTCCAGAGAAACGTCCCCAGACCAAGCGCAGCATCAGCGCGACTCCGAGTTTTGTGCCAGCACAGGCAAGAAGAATAAAAACTGCTGCCGCCAACCCAGAGTGACGGACTGGTTAAGGACACAGCGAAGAAACAGGGTGACCCCAGATTGTGTCAGCTTTCACGTGAAGACCGCCAACATTTTTCCCCCTTTCAATATAAAAAGCTAGAGAAAACAGAAGCAATGGCATCTTCTCCTCCTCCTCCATGGTCACAGGGGGATGCGAAAGCTGCTGGATCTCGCTCACCCTGCTGCATGTGCCAGTTCATCCTAGCAGAGTCCTTTGCTTACACAAGCCTTGCGAAACGGGGTCAAAACTGAAGATTAGAAGGAACAGGTCACTGAAAAATCCCAACCAGCAGGGCATCACAGGGAGACAGGAAGAAAAACAAGTGTTGATCAAGACTCCCTCTTAAATAACCAGCCACAGAAGCCCTCTCCTGATGGAGAGGACCCGAAGAACTGCTCGGGTCAGATCTGCCACCAGCAGAGAAAGGCGCACACAAAAAATAAAGCTACATGTGTGAACACGAAATGTTCCTTGTTTAGTTCTTAACTGGGGGAGAGGAGAGGCCAAACACCAAGAAAACAAACAGGAAGCAAACCCAGGCTCAGAACAAAAGTGGGAAAGGAGACCCAAAGACAGCGGGGAGAAGGGCAAACACCCGGGGAGAAAATCGAAGCAGAGCAAGAGTTAACTGCAGGAGGTTGGATCTTCCGTGCTGTTTGTTAGCAGCTTCATTTGGAAAGCAACCCAGGCACTGCAGCCTCTCTGCTCTCGGTAACTTCGGAAGTCAGTGGCCATTTCAGCCGAATTTCGCAGGCAGAGGAGGTCGACATTTCCAGTAGCAATTGCACAAATAAAAATAAGGCACCGCTCACGCTACAGCCGGGCGGAAGCCTCCTACCAGGGGCCTTGCACGGAGCTCACCTTGCTGGGCAGGAGGAAGGTGCCTGCAAAGACAAGACTCAAACCCGGGAGCAGCCCCGTTTTGCAGCGCTGCAGCTCAGGTGGTCGTGGGTTTAATTCTGTCGCTGCGTAAAAAGATAGAAAAGGTTTGTAGCGCTAATTAACAGAACGTTTGTCGCACCTCTGGACATACTCTAGTTATGAAAGCTGAAGGAAATCACCCCACGAGCAGACACATGTATGTATAATTCATTGAAAACACAAAAAAAAAAAAGCTCTACTGAATCTGGGAATTAAAAACCTGAGAGATTTAACCCCCTGACAGATTTAATCCAGTTCACCCCATGCCATTTTAGCTGCTGTTTAAACACGGCTTGGGCACTGCCTTGTCTGTTTGCGGGGGATTATTTTTTTTTTTCCCCAAGCTAAACTGTTCTTGTGTTCACAGCTTGAGGAACGTCATTCATTCCTAAGAGGCTCAACAAAACGAAGAGGGCGGATCAAACTCTTCGCAGGAGCCCTGCAAGCAAGGAAGCGCACACCTGAACTGCTCTGCAAGTTCCAGCAGTGTTAGATTTTTATCGGGAGTTTAGCAGGAAATTCAGAGCGCCCTTCAGGTCTATCTAGTCAGATTTAAGGATGAAAAGCCCACTTTTGCCAAAACGTTCAGGCCAGCAGTGTGCCCTAGTGCCCAAGAAGGCCAACGGGATCCTGGCGTGCATTAAAAGGAGCGCGGCCAGCAGGTCAAGGGAGGTGATCCTCCCCCTCTGCTCTGCCCTGCTCAGGCCTCACCTGGGGTACTGTGTCCAGTTCTGGGCTCCCCGGTACAAAAAAGACAGGGATCTCCTGGGAAGAGTCCAGCGGAGGGCCACAAAGATGATACAGGGCCTGGAGCAGCTCCCCTGCGAGGAAAGGCTGAGAGACCTGGGGCTGTTCAGCCTGGAGAAGAGAAGACTGAGAGGGGATCTCAGCAATGTCTATAAATACCTGAGGTGTGGGAGACAGAGGGACTTGGCCGACCTCTTTTCAGCGGTCTGTGGGGACAGGACAAGGGGCAACGGCCACAAAATGGAGCCCAGGCAGTTCCGCACCACCATGCGAAAGAACTTCTTCCCGGTGAGGGTGACGGAGCACTGGGACAGGCTGCCCAGGGAGGTTGTGGGGTCTCCTTCTCTGGAGACATTCAAGGCCCGTCTGGACGCCTGCCTGGGCAGCCTGCTCTAGGGAACTGCTTTGGCAGGGGGGTTGGACCCGATGGTCTCTGGAGGCCCCTTCCAACCCCTACAACTCTGTGATCTCCACTGCCTGCCCTCCTGCTCCACTGGGACGGTTCTTTGTAGGCTCATTTTCACCTGAGCCAGGCAGGTCTCTGTGGGTGCAATATTGCTTCTCAACATTTAGCAGAACCCTAATTTTGTGCCTGTTCTCCAACACTTGTTTCCACGGGGCTTTCTCTCGTGCATCTGAAGGACCAGGCTCTCTCCACACAGCTTTGAGAAACGAGATGCAGCGGGCAAATGCTGTGTGAAACCTCTCGGTTGACCCTTTGATCTCAAGAAGAGCCAGATTTTAGATAGGAAAGGGGAGGAACACCAGACAAGATGCCTCAGAAGGGTTAAAGAAGAAGCCATCGGGCTGGTCCCCAGGAACAGCAGGTTTTCTGCAGCCACACAGTTCATGCGAAGCAAGGTCTAAAACATTTGACGTTTTCAGACATACCAATCCCACGGTGGCCTCTGACCACAACCCAGCGCATCCAAGGAACGAGATTTTACAAGGCTTTAGCTAAAGCTCTGCAAAACAAATAAATAGATCCTAAACCTGGCACAGTTCTGTAGCCTAATCACATTACAACTTAAGCTAAAAACAAAATATAGCGACAAAAACCCAGAGCTCTTTCATTGTCACAGCTCTAGACATTCAAGAATGAAGTGAGAATGTTCTCCGTAGATTGAAAAAAAAAAAAACAAAAAGCAGTATTTTGAATAATGGGCAAGCAAGGCCAAGCGGTTTGGGCTCCAAGAAAAGCATCTCCATGAGAAAAAAACCCAACAAAGTTTAAGAAAAACGTCATCTGCGGAAGTGCTGTTAAAGATAGCTTGCTCTTTGCAATAGCCAGAGCTGCAATAAACACGGAAGAACGGGCTTTGCTGTCAGAATGTAATTAAAAAAGAAACAAACAACAAAACAGCTCCATTCCCTTCTATACGCAGTCAGCCAGGGGCTGCTCTGGGAGACAGTCAAGCAAACAAATTTCCACTCCGAGATTCCAAAAGGTCACTGCAAACAATTACCAAAATGCAATCCTGCAAGCAACACACGCCTTCCCTTTTTTTTCAGTCTAACGAAGCGTCTTTACAGCTCTGGTTGTTACGTGGATCAAGGAACAAGACCAAGGAGCCCGCAGCCAGTTAAATAAGGATGCGGGTACCAGGGAACCATCAAAGCTGCGTTTTAAAGCGAGGAGGCTACGCCACTGCTCCCTTCCTCTTCTTCTCCCTCTCCTTTTGCACGAGGCGGTTCCCAAAGCAGATCTCATCTGCTGTTAAACTGGGGCCAGAACGAAGACATTCCTTGCCATGTATGGGAAATAAGGGAGATTATTAATTTCACTTATCACAGAAGAGCAGAAGTCGGAGCCAGGAGGCCTCGGGATAAGAAGCCAGGCAATGAAAAGAAGTGCCCAAACCTCGGAAGATTCGCACCAGCACCACCCGCCTTTCCGCTTGTCCCTCTGCCAAGCGGCCTCCAAAATGGGAGGTTTTCTTCTTGTAGTGCAACTCCGGTCCCCGTTAACAGGAACTGCGTGTGGCAGCACAGCCCCGTGCCCCCCAGCAGCACGCAGGGCCTGAAAAATGAGCATCCTCCTACTTCAGTGACCTTCCGAGCCCATCACTTACCCCACGCGTGCCTTGCAGCGCTCCCTGTTAGGAAAAAGGGGCCAAGCAGACCGGGTGCTGCCCTCCCGAAGGTGCCCACCCCTGCGATCCCCTTCAGCGGGGAAAAAAAAAAAAAAAAAGAGGAACAGACCCAGCTCCTCGCTGCTCTGCCTCGTTTGGCTTTTTGAGAAGCAGAAACAGGCCGGCTCCTACCAGGCAGCCATCCCGCACGGCCCCGGGGCAGCAAAACTCAGCACACCGGAGCGTCAAAAATACAGAAATCCTCCCAAACGAGCCGTCTCCTCCTCTGGCACCGCCAGCGTTTGCATCTCAGGTCTTCGGAGAGCCAGGTTAGGCTGGAGACAGGAATATCCTGCAGCAGGGTAATTAAGACAGCAAGCTGACGGTGAGAAAAGGCAGGGAAGGGTGCCCAGCAACCTCCCCCCGGGCCTAGAAGGGGAAGGAAAAAGCAAACAGAAAAAGAACAGGAGCAGTTTGCTGCTGGGTTAGCAAGCTGAATCTCCTCATCACGGAAACGGCAGGGACTGGGAGAGGGACAGGGCCCGAGGCCACCTCCTCCAGCAGCCAGGGGATGGGTTTGGTCCAAGCCCTCCCTCGACACACGCACAGGAGATTGAAGGAAACAGGCTAAGAACAGGCCCAGGGCCAGCACAGCATGGAGCCAGACACCCCTGCAAAGCAGCAAGAAACGTTCACAATTCCGCTTTAATCAGTTTTGAGAAGAGGAAACCCACTCTTTTGACAAAGCCAACCCCAGTCCCTTTGTCAAACCACGACCACCTTCTGTCCCGGAGTCAGGACGCAGCAGGATTGCCGTGCCGGCGCACGCGTTATCGCAGAGGCGTATGGAAACCGCCTCGAGATCTGTCTCGAGATCGCACGCCGCTCCTCCAAGGCGAGGGAATGATCCAAAGGCACAAGTCAGCGCAGAGCCCGGCTCGTCCCTGGCTAAACGGCTCCGAAAGATGCTCCGGGCCTTGCTGCGGGAGTAACGCCGCCCCAAAAGCGAGCTCAGGAACGATGCAAAAACATTTCCCTGACACCTCCTTCGACAAGGAAGAAGTAATTGCGTAGCTCGGCCTTTCTAATCGAGATCGTCCTTGTATTTTTCAAAGTTATTTGCGGAGGAAGAGCAGGTCTGGTTCCTGAAGGAGAAAAATTAGCTCGTGGACCAAGCCCTGAGACACCTGCCAGCTCCAGCTCCTAACTAACTGCACCCCTGAGACACTTGCAGGAGCCTTGGTGCCGTTCATCACTGCCACGGAGTAAAAACAAAGCCGGCAGACCCTGGGGGCGAGTGTGAGGAACCAGAGGCAGGAGTTCTTGCAACCTTTTTATTACTATTAGCATTAAGTCTTGTTTTTTGTTAACAGCTCTAAGATTCGCATCAACGCCCCCACTTGGCATACGGTACCGACTCAGGGGTTTTCCACGAAGCAGGGACCCGTTGCACGGGCAGGGGTTGTAGGAAGCAACAAAGCCGAGCTCCTGGGGTGCCTCGAACCCCGCCTGCTCCGCCAGCACGGCGCCGTGTCCCACTCCTTGCAGGAGCACCAAGACATCCACCACCCGGAGCTTCAATTTCTCCTCTCCACAAGACCATCGCAAGGACAGCTCTCCCCCTCCTGCCGCGTCCTTGTTTTTGTTTGAGAGCTCGCGAGGGAAGGCTTAACAGCAGCTAATTGTCAGACGCCACAGTAATTAGTGGCAGCCTCCCAGCGCAGCCATCTCGGGCTGCTTTGCCCATCGCTGGCTCCTCCTCGAGCCCCACAAGAAAATCAAGGTGCGGCAGGTAGGCGGCGGATTCATCTACCGAGCTCTTCCCAGGAGAGACGCCTAAGGGAAGAAATATCTTACCAAAACAACGCACGGTCAGTTTCGGTTTTTGTTTTTTTTTTTTTAAAGCTTTGTTTTGTTTTTTTAAACCATCTGCTGTGGGACTGCTACCTTTACGAATAATCTGAGGCCGGTGCTAGCCTGTTCGCTGACTTACGTTGTTAGACGCTCGGTGCATTTCTGGGAGTCGGTGGGCGCCCGCCCCGCGTGTTATCTCCGGCCAGCAGCTTCCCTCTAAATGAGGAAGAGAAGAATTACATTGCCCTGCCTCCTGCCCACCTGCTGGTTACACACCACGGCTTTGATGTTATTACTTCGCCGATACCACAGGATTTCGGCCTCTTTACGCACAGAACCTTGCAAGTTTCCCTAGCGAGTTCAGGCCAGCTCTGCTTAGGCTTCACCGAGCCCTTAAAAGAAATCCAGGGAGCAGCTCACGCCACCGCTCTGCAAATTTAGGCTCCGAGGCTCCCCCACTTGCTTGGCAGCTCTTCTCGTCACAAGCTCCAGCACTTCCACGCCGACCTTTCCCGGGCGTCATCCGCGTGGCAGCAGCCCTCCGCCAACACGATCCCGAACACGGCGCTTCCCACCGCGTGCCTACGGAGCAGGCCTGTGACATAACGACTTCCTCCTGCCCGGAATAGAAACGCCGAAAGACGCGTACAGATTTCATCCCGAGGCACTCGAGGACAGGGAAAAGCAAAGCACGCCTTCGCACCGGAGAATTGAGATGTGTCGATGGGACCACATAATGGAGGGTGTTGATGGTTTTAATTGCCTTAATATAAGCAACGGACCCCATTTCTACACTAATCACAGAAGCACAGAGTTGTAGGGGTTGGAAGGGGCCTCCAGAGACCATCGGGTCCAACCCCCCTGCCAAAGCAGTTCCCTAGAGCAGGCTGCCCAGGCAGGCGTCCAGACGGGCCTTGAACGTCTCCAGAGAAGGAGACCCCACAACCTCCCTGGGCAGCCTGTCCCAGTGCTCCGTCACCCTCACCGGGAAGAAGTTCTTTCGCATGGTGGTGCGGAACTGCCTGGGCTCCATTTTGTGGCCGTTGCCCCTTGTCCTGTCCCCACAGACCACTGAAAAGAGGTTGGCCAAGTCCCTCTGTCTCCCACACCTCAGGTATTTGTGAACATTGCTGAGATCCCCTCTCAGTCTTCTCTTCTCCAGGCTGAACAGACCCAAAAGTTGCCAGACAAACCCATCATCTGTTTGACTGGACTTAGAAAGTACTCGACCTGCCATAAAGCGTCCCCTAAGGAAGGCAACAGATGCGTGGAACAACTTATTTCCTACTCAATGACATTTCGGCGTTCAAATAAATCGAATCCACTTTCAAACGAGTTCATAGATGACCAAAACACTGGCACGGAATCGAGATGACACACGTAGCTCCACAATCCCTTCGTGCAGCACGAAAAGGCTGGCACAAAGCTCATCCTACAGAGCCAGGTGTCAGAACAAGCTCGTGAGCACAGCAGCACTCTTAGCGAGATGCAACAGGAGCGGGATCAATCCGCAGGCTACCTGCACTGCCAGCATCCCCGAGAAGAATGTCGGATGGGAAGACACCTGTAAGTATCCTGAACCAGGAAGAGAAGCATTTTATGAAACAAGGCAGGGAAAAGGCTAACCAGCTGGAAACTCTGCAGGAAAAAACAAAAAGAAGCGTTACCTATACAGCAGGAAAGGTTATTTAGGATTTCGTATTAGAAGAAGCCTAAGAGGGTTTCCTACGTTCATTGGTTAATCCCACGTTCTGCTTTCAGGCGGTCGCTTGCATCTGTAGAAAAATGACAGCCAGCTTCTTCATGCGTCAAAACTCACGGAAAGGGAAGGAAGGGCACGGGATAGGCAGAAAAAAAAAACATGCACACCCGCCTCCATGCAACGAGATCCCAACCTTTAAAGAAACCGGTAGGATGGGCAGAAGTCCTGAGACTAATTAAAACCACTTCACAAGTTTCCCAGGGAGCTTTGACATCAAACCAACAGATAATCTGTAGTCCCTAGTGGGAGTCTTAGGGTTCCCTCCCCCCAGAGGGGCAGAAAACGTTAATCTTCTTGATTTATGAGTCTCAATTCTCTGTATTTCAATCAATTTCGTTAACAAGAGAAAGGCCATTTCACAGTTTCAACTGCACGTATCAACACAGCCTTGAGAAACCTACTGCCAGTCACCACGAGTCGGGGGGGGGGGGAAATGCCAGCACACCTATGCACTTTATATATATATATAAATAAATATCAATAAATAAATATATATATATATAAAGAAAGTTCCAATATCTTTATATATAATTAGAATAATCTTGCAGGGATTGTCCAGCAAGTCAAGCTACAAAACATGCTTTCAAAAAACCATTTGTGACAGATTAGTCAGACCTCTGAACTGCTCTCGCTGGTAACGGGCATTAATTAACTAATAGCAATGATCTAAGAAAAATGGGAGTTCGATTTGCCCTTCAAAACCGGGCCTGCAACTGCTGTGTACTGACATCAATTTACCTGGTTGGCCAGCACTCAAGGCTTCCTACACCCGGGCAACGCAGGGATCGATGAGCTGTAAGCCACGGAGCCGTACATGCTTCTGTCTTCATCCTTCCTAACAAGCCCCAAAACCTCAAATTGGCTTTGCACCTCTTCGCAGGCAGCATCCACCAACATCCACCTGATTTGCATCTGAGAATCAGGCGTCTAGGCTGCAGGAGCCAACTCAACCACGGCAATCACCAGTAAACAGTACTTTAACGTCTTCTCCAAGGAGAAAAAACTGTGGGCTCCGCTTTTGAGGACACATCTAAATTGCAACCACAGCACTGCAGGCGTACTCAGCCCAGCCAGCATCAGCATGGGTTGTATGAGACAGCTGGACATCCCAGCTGCATATCCCAAATCCCACGTGAATGCTATCCCTGCATACTAGCAGAGAGATTCCTACCTGCCATAAATTGTCACATGCTTAAGCGTGCATGTGAATATCACTTGTCTTTTTCTCAAGGAAACAAAAACCACACGTATTTTGCTTGCTAGGTGGTTAGGACATAAGGATCCCAACCTGGGTTAGAATTAATTCGTTAAAGTAACAGCAAAAAATCCAACCTGGGTTAAAATCTCAGCATTAGAAACTGCTTCACAATGTTCAGTCTGTTCCTGAGCCGAAGAGGGGTATTTAGCACAGGTAACAGGTAGGGAATGGAGACGACAAGCACCAGGAAAACCAATCTGCTGTTGAGACTGGATCCAATGACTGGGAGGTCCCTTCCACTTCTGTTTTCCTGGGGGGTTTCCAAAGCAGAAAGGTTGCCTCTGGACTAGGAGCCAATCCGCATTTGACTGCTGTGATCTCGCCTTCAAACAGCCGGCGCATGCGGTTAGCTGCACTTCCCACCCCAGTGAAATCGTTGTGGGAAGGAAAAGGAATGCCCTGGGAAAAGAGGCAAGGCAGCTGGGATGGGTGACAGCAGTCAAACAGCAAGGAGGAAAAATTTAACGTTATCATGGGATTTCAAAACTTAATAGTCGTGGAAAACAGACTCAAGATGGTGCCTGGCTTCCTGTGTGCAAGCAAGCCCTGGGAACGCGTCAACACCATTTAAATCCTTGTCTGAACAGTCCCAGAGATCCACGCAACAAACATTGCACGGAAGACGATGATCTCTCCCATCCCACCTTAGCGGCACAAGAACAGCCTTCCGATTTTGCAGTTTATCATTGAGAAACAGCCTAAACCACAGCAGTCCAACAACCACGTTTTTCTTGTTTTCTGTATCTGCTGCTTTTGCTCTGATTTAACAACTGCCAAAAGCCGTCCTCACGTGCAAACAAACACGAGAGCTAACAGTCTCCGCTTGCAAAATTAGAGAACTTCAGAAAACTATTTTGGACTTCCCTTCTGCAAAAGGGCAGCGAGAAGTTCGAGGGCTGTCAGTACCACAGCCATGCTGCCAGAGGAATTTGGCTGTACCAGGCTCAAATGAAGGCAGTCAATTACCCCTGCTCCGATATCTCTTAACACTGAACTGAACCAATGCAAAGTCTGATTTCTGGAAAGAAAAACCTGAAAAGAGACATCACAAAGTCGCATCTGAATACGGGTAAAGCCACACGTAACACCAGGACCCGTGGGTGGCACGTGAGGTTAGGGGATTTGTGAGGGGAAAACACTTCTCCCACCCCCACATAATCACACTGCAGTCTATTTGTGATTAATAGAAGGAGGTTTTAGGATTATTCATCGCTTGATGAAGCGTGACAACGTACAAAACACGTTCCACGTGACACAGTACCTCAGACACATGACAAACACTGATCAAAACACGCCTGTGATGCGTGTGATAGACTCTGGCACCTCACACACGCAGATTTCTCCCCAAAAACAGATAGTTGCCTGAATGTGACACCCACTTCAGGAAACAGACTTATTTAATCTCCATTTTTTTTTACAGATTAAATGGCCTCATGGCACAGAAACCAGCGATTTTCAAGCCAAACTACCCGATGAGGCCACCGGCCCACACGAGCTACGAATTTTGACAACGCGGCAGCAGAGCAGCACCTCTCTGAAGGACACTGTGCTTTAGTGAACCTTTAATACTAATTTAATACTAATTTAACCACTTCTGGCCCCTTCAGACAAAACTGTTTCCTTGGGGACCAGCACAACTGGGTGTCACGCAGGCAGCGGTAACGCGTTAACCAACATTAACGTAGTTTAATTCCACTAATTTATTTTAATTCCACTATTCAGCAGGATTTTTTATTAGGGAGAGACCCCTACGTTTTAGGGGAGAACAGCTGGAAAAATAACACTTAAAAATAATTAAAAAAAACAAGGATACCCCCCTCCCCCCCCCCCCCCAAAAAATAAAAGCCCTCAGGGGCCGTGCCCCCGGACTGTACCACTCCCCTCACACGCCCTGCCCCGCCATGGGGGGGATCAACACCCCCCCGCCCCCCGGTACGTGGTACAGTCCAGCCTACCTCTCGGCGCCCTCTCTGCGCCCTCCCGGCGGAGCCGCGGGGCCGGCGGGGGGGGGGGGGGGAGCCGCGGCCCCTGTCTCGCTTTGCCCCCGCCCTGCCCTGCCCCGCTCCCTCCCCCGGCCCCCCCCGCCGTCGGCGCGCAGTTGGTTCGTTCCGAGCGGCCGGCCGGGCTTCTCCCCTTAGACCGCCGGCTCCCTCACGTCTTCGGCCATTTCCGACCGGACCGGCGGAAGTTGCCGAAGTGGCGGCGGAACTTAACGGACTGAGCCGAAGGGCGAGCGGAGACAGCCGAAGCGCTGACGGAACTTGCCGAAGGGCTTTAGGGAGCAAGAAACGCGAAGGAGGAGGCCGCTCCGGAAACTACCGAGAATTGCCGAAGCGTCCCGGCTCCGCTCCGTCACAAGGCGAAGTGCCCGAGGCCGGAGAGCTCCCGCCCGCCCGCCCGCTCCACAGCCGCCCGCTGCCGGCGCCGAGCGGGGCGGCCGGCCGAGGCGGAGCGCTGGCCCTTTAAATGGTGGAGGGGGCGGAGCGGCGCCTCCCTCCCTCCCCTGAGGTGGGCGCCGGCCATTGCGCATGCGCCCTGCGCCCGGGCGCTTTTCCCGCCTAAAGGCGGGCGCGAGGGGACGCCGTGAGGGGCTGGGGTCCTGTCAGCGACCCGGGTCCTGTCAGCGCCTGGCTCGGCCCCCGCCGCCCCAGTTGTGTCCCAGTAGCCCCGAGCTGTGCCCCAGTAGTCCACAGTTGTGCTCCAGTAGCCATCAACTGTGCCCCAGTAGCCCCCAGTTGTGCCCGTGAAGCTACCCACTCTACCCCAATAGCCACCAGTTGTATCTAAGTAGCCACCAGCTGTGCCCCACAAGCCCCCAGTTGTGCCCCAGCAGCCGCCCATTGTACCTAAGTAGCCACCAGCTGTGTCCCAGTAGCCCCCAGTTGTGCCCCAGCAGCTACACACTGTACCCCAATAGCCACCAGTTGTGCCCCAGTAAGCCACCAGCTGTGCCCTAGCAGCCCCCAGTTGTGCCCTGGTAACGTCCAGTTGTGCCCCAGCAGCCACCCATTGTACCCCAAGTAGCCCCCAGTTGTGCCCTAGTAGCCACCCATTGTACCCAAGTAGCCACCAGCTGTGCCCCAGTAGCCCCCAGTTGTGCCCCAGCAGCCACTGATTGTACCCCAATAGCCAGCAGTTGTGTGCCAGCAGCCACCAATCATGCCCCCAGCAGCCCCCAATCGTGCTCCAGCAGCCCCCAGTTGTGCACCAGTAGGCATCAGTTGTGCACCAGCAGCCCCCAGTCATGCTCCACAAGCCCCCAGTTGTGCCCCAGCAGCCCCCAGCTGTGCCCCGGCAGCCCTGAGAGGCAGAAGGTGCACCCATGGAGCTCAGTCACCCCTCGGCTCTATGGTCAAACCTCCACTGGGACTGCAAAGGTTGCCATCAACCCCCTGGAGATATATTCAGGTGGTTTCTGGTAAAAGGGCCCGTGAAAAGTATATGCTAGGATGCTGATACAGAGATGTAAAAGTGATTACAGACCCTGCTTACTGGTACTACACCATCACCGCCGATTTCCTTTCATTAGCAAGTTACATCAAGGTCCAATCTGGACAGTTTGTATTAATATCACAAATTATGATTCAATCTCGACAAAAGAGGTTTAAATACTATAGTGGTGTAAAACGTCATTCGTGGTTTTAACCTTCCTTTTCTGACTAAACAGCATTTACGCTGACAACAGCATTAATGCTGTTAAGTAAGAGCAGCTATGTAAAATGTAGGCTGACAAGTACCAAACATACCAAAAGATGGTGACTGAAGCAAAAGAATTAGAAAAAAAAAATCGGTGAGGAAATAAAGGGGAGAAAAAAGGCAAGTGATGGTGCCAGTTATCATCTTACAAGAAAGCCAAGCCAAACGGAGCTTCAGTACTTTTTATTATTTTATGCACTTTAATTTTGCATATGTATTGGGGCCCCTTGAGAGGCAATCCTATCTGTTGGAATCAAGTCTCACCCCAAAGCACCCAAACTGACAACTTTTGGGGGACTAAAGAATGTGACAGAAGAAACGAGGTTTTATCTCCATAGGAGTGCATAGGGTGGCAACTGTAGTGTGTCTCCAGGAATCTCAGCTTTAATAAAACATGAGCACTTGAAAGCTGCAAGAAACCACTTTTCCACTGCTCTGCACTTTTTAACAGTCATTTAACACGTGTAAAGAAACTAACTTTTATACCAAGATGAAAAAACCATAGGGGGTGAGGGGGAGAGCAGGTCTACATGTTGTTAAAGAATACAGAAGGAAATCTCACGAACAGGGAACGTGTGTACAAAAGGGCAGGCATAGGTACTGCATGTTCAAAGGATCTCACAAACAATATTTTATATATTCCAGGAAAAAGAAGACAGATTATTAAGCCATTGCCCAGTATAAAGGCAAGGTTATCACCCAAATTGCTGGACACAGCCGTGTTGTCCCAGCACACTCGTGTACCGACACCTGCCATGACATGAGGAGACGCTGTCCATCCTGCTCTACCTGGAGATCTGCTTGAGGATGCAAGGTGACAATAAATCCCTTCAGGGCCTGGCTGAGGAAGAAATACAGTTGGAGAACTTGTATGTCAGGACACAAGGCGAGAGACCAATTCTTATCCCGACTCCCAAAAGGAAACAAGCTCTCAGGAACAGCAGCCAGCATGGCAAATCCTTCCTTCAAAGTAGTCTCAAGGCTGCTGCACATTACATTGATGTAGGCAGTTTCAGATTTAAACCCCTTCTCCATGTACTGACCCCTTCTTATTCCAATGCAATAGGAGCTCAGCATAAAAGGGGAGTTTTCCGTTTCCCTCCCATCAAGCTAAAACTCCTCAGCTGCCTTACGTGTATCCCAACAGAAATATTATCGTGTTCAAACAACCTCACTTCCCACCCTTTCTGCTATCAAGGCTTTTGTTTTCTTACAGCCTGCTCATACACTATATCCAAGAGCACACATAAGGTATTACCTCAGAAATGGATCCTAATAGGCAGTCTATAAGCTGCAATGAATAACAGTTTAAACAAATATAAGTTGCATGACTCCTTTCCTAGCAGAGGAAATGTGGTGAGGGTCTGTGCTGGCACGCACCCCAGGAGAGGGAAGAAATACTGTCCATCAGAGGCTATAGGGTAAAGCCAAAATCTAAGAAAAACTGGCTTCATTATTCCCTCTGCTCACAGAACAACTTATTTAGACACCTGTGTATAATTTCATGCTGGCAATCTCCCTTGTGTTACCTTTTAAGTAGCTCTACAGTTGGCAGCTGCAATTTAATACAGTGGATGCCACCACTCCTTTGTGTCCTCTTTTTCTCTATTTCAGTAGTCCCCACTTGACCTCTTTCCCTTACCTTCACCAAATTCCCCCTCTCATCCCACTTGTGGTTCTCGCATCCAACACACCGATGTTTCCTCTGTGCTATAAATTACATCGAGTCATTTCAAGCAGGTATTAAGGAGTTTCAGAGCCAGCCAACACACAGATCCATGGCACGCTTCCATGGCCTGGAATAAACCTCAGAAAAACATCCGTTGATCCTCAAGAGAACAACAGTTGGAGGGGAGGACCCTGAACTTTCATCCTTTCCCTACTTATGGGCCTTTTGGTAAACCTTTTTTTTAACTTCTTTCTCCTCCCTTCCACAGGAGACAGCACCAAAACCTGAACATCTGTGGATTTCATGAGTTTTGTGGATATAGACTGCACTCTTAACCTCAGACATTCCCATCAGATTTCATAGGATTCAGTCGCTTGTTAGCCCCCAGGTTGCTGTAGGTGCTAAACAGGTAATAAACATCTCTCAGCCCCTATGGAACAACTACACCTACACGGCAAACCTAAATTTTCAAGCCTGCTGAGCCTCTGTCCGCTTCTGTCCATCAGATAACGCACGGCACACTTCACAAGAGAGGAAATCTTTATCTGGAATACTGGCCAAACTCCAGTTTAGGTAGTTACATTCTGACGATTTACAATCTCCCCTGCAGCTTTTAGTGGATATGGATTTTTTTTCCCCTTACTTTATGTCCTAAAAGTAGTGGCCTGGTCCTGCTTATGCTGCTGAAGCAGTTGTCAGGCTTTGCAGTGTAAGTAGCTGCATTTCAGGGGTAGGCAACGTTTAAATAAAGCATGTTATGTTGAAGACTCCATGGGCACAAGAAGTACTTCAACAATACACCCTACTGCTGGGCATAAAGCAAAGCAAGGGCTAGAGCATGTAGGGAAACTCAGCAAGAACCCAAATAATACTGGAATAGTAATAATAAACAATAAAAAAAGGGAAAAATTAGCATAAGAATGGACACATGGACATAAAGTGCAAAGACTTTTTCCTCTCAAATACTAATGCAGGCTTGGACCCAGCACAGCTCCAGCTGGAATCCGAAGAGCAAGGACAAGGAACTCTCAGCGTCCTGCACAGGGAAAGCGGATCACGATGGCAGGAGAAAGTAAGTCTATAAACGCAGGGAAAGCTTTCAGCAAGATGCTGGGGTGCTAGAGGACACTGCCTGGTAGTAAAAAGGTGTGAGGAAAAGAAACGTCCGTTCCCTTGTTAATGAAGGCCCATTTTACATAGCTACTTGAAAGAAAAAAAAATCGAGGCAAGAAATGGGGTAGAAGGTTTTGTTTTAAGGCGTAGTATTATGGATCACACTCAGAGTATGTCGAGTTGCACCGCCACACATTTTATTAAGAGCAAACATTCTAGATAAATTCATTAAATGACTGCATTATGCTTTGTTTAGAAACCCCTACATAACCACGCTATGTTATTATCTTCACGAGAACCCCAAGGCCTAAAAGGGCAATTTTCATATTTCAGCAACAATGAAGTTAGGAGAGATTAGGACGGTGGTTACAAATAAACCGTGAGAGACCAGATGGCTCAGAGGATGGGTAATGAGACATGCAGCTTTCCCTCCTCCCCCAGCGTGTCCCAGATCATTAGCGACTGAAAGCTGTTACTAGCACTGGGTGAGTATTTTTCACAAGTAGTTTATTGACCAAAACGTGGGTTTGCCCGTCCCCAAAACTACCGGCAAACCAAATTCCGTATGACGAGTCCCTCCAGGCTTTGGTGGAGCTCAGTGGTGTGCAAGGATGAAGGCGGAGGGTGTTGTCTTCCTGCCCCACGTGCCCATAACCACTCCCAGCAATTCCACAGCAATTTTGTGGACCTAGCCCTGATCTCCTTTGCCTTTTTTACGGCTACCTAAAAAAATGAAATGCTTTGAGTCATTCAGAGTCATGACTCCGTCAGAGTGTGTGAATCAAGCCTAACCAGGTGAATTAACAGCAAGTTGTTACTCCCAGCAGCCTGCGTGACGGTGGTACCCAGAGAAGAAAGGTGCTCCACACAAGCCAATAAACAGGTGGGTTCATGGCACAGGAGTTTATTGTACTGAATAACTCCCAGACTAAATTTGTACTAAATAACTCCAAGACTAAATAACCTGCTGAGCTCCTTTATCTGTCCTACAAAGGGTTATTCCTCTCCTATCCACACCTCGGCCCTTGTGGGATGTGCAGCAGGGAGAGCAAATTTGTCTGAACATGCTACGCTCGTTTCTCTTTTTATCTAGACTTAGCTCTTATCACTCTAAAAGAAATAGATGAGTCACCCAGCATCAAAAAAAAATATCTGTGTCTAAATAAAATTTATCTACAGAAATTTTTAAAAAAGCACGTTAAGAGATGTTCATATCACAATGCTCCTGGAAATTTCAGTGACTATTAATAAAGATGGGCTTCGAAGCAGGAAGCAGCAACCCAGTCTGGTGACAGCCAAGCAAAGACCACGCTGGATCTCAGCTATGATTGTGACAAAATCCCTTGGTCAAGGCTCCTTCAGTGCCTGAGCCCTGCTGTGCCAAGGGCTCTGCCGCATTTCTGTAGAATTCCCGTGAATTCTTTAACCACTACATCTAACCATGCTTCCCTTCATCTCAGAACAGATGCTTTGAAGTTTTCCAGAGACACCCAAGAAAGAAGACACATCCAAATACCTAGACTACCCCCAAACTCCACCCTGGAACAGATGGCGAGGTTATAAATACAGAAGCATCTGGTAACTACTGGTATGAAAAAGCTGGCAAGCCACGGCTTATTCTGTTCTACTAAATATTCCGTAATTTGAACTATATTTAAACAGGAGTTAACAAGAAGCAATCGTTTCGTTTGTATCTAGCAGAATCCCTAACCACCTACATGCTGTAACTGCAGCGGAGCTTGTGCATTACCCTCTCGTCTACCAAAAGCACTTTTTTAATTAAGCATTCAGCAGTATTTAAACTCAAATTAAAAGCGACTGCAAAACAAGTCGCTCAGCCCCTCCTCGGTAAAGTACAAAAGCATCATTTTAAGTGTGTGCTCTGTTGCATCAAGCAACCAGACTCGAGGCCACGAGTTTCCAGCACTTCAGCTCACCCTCGAGTACGCACAATTTGAGGGGCTTTGACAACCTGCCAGATTGCCGAGAGTGCTTCAGGAGACAGAAAACTCCAGGAACCGAGACTCCGCTGGCGCAGACCCGCGTGCTTAAGTCAGCTGCTTCATTTGTCCCCGGGTTCAGCTGCCACAGTGGAAACTGGAGATAATACTTCCTACATGACCGTTAGAAAAAGATCTGTTAGAAATTATAGTCAGAATATGTTCAAGAAGGTCAGTAAACACATACACATGGTGAAAAACACAAAAAACACCTCAAAACCCCAAAGCAAAGCCAGACCTGAGTGTGCACGCTACACGTGTAACCCAAAACATGCGATCCCAAAACTCTGCTTAAATAATGTTTTGGGACAATGCTGTGCAGCTGAGTGAATCAGCTGGGTTTGCTGGAAATCCAAAGCGATAGCACGCATGAAACGATCAGTCCGGATTAAAGTCACTTGGGGAAAAGGCTGCAAAAGGCTGTCTACCGGGATCGTGTTAGAGGTCCGCTGGAGACCCCACCGTCAGGTTTGGATGTGTGCAGAGAGCCTTTTAAAATGACGAGAAAGAAATACTCCTAGGAATTGGCTGATAACGGAGCCTTAAATTCCAGATATAGAAGGAAGAACAAATACTAACAGCGGGGCCCTGCGAGCCCTGGATGTAAGAGCTGACAGACTTCCCCACAAAATAGGCGCTGAACAAACAGGAGGTGATGCTGCCGCGGACTTTTGGCAAACAGCGAGGATGTGATAATAAGAGCTGCTTGTGATCACTCAGTTCAAGCCTCCTTTCCACAAATTGGTTCGGTTTAAGCAAAATCAAAGCAGGTCTGCGAGGTTTTTGGTTTCATAAAGGGAAGTTGAGGTAATTAACTGGTTTGTGAAGCTGACCGGGCTGCACAGCTGAAAGGCTCCAACGAGGTCTTGAAACCAAAGAACAAAAACCATCTGCCATTTGCATCCTGAATGGAGGAGCCGAATAAAAAGCACGCATGGGAATGCCAGGAGAACACGCAGGCGATTAGGGAGAGCCACGCTCAAGCCCCCAGACTTATTAAATGAGCTGCACCACCGCTCAGCCATGGCAGCACAGGACAGCAGCATTTCAACCAGGTCTGCACAACACCTGAGTTAAAATTTAGAAATCTTTGTAAGCTGGAACAGACACAGACACAGACACAGATTTCTAGGTTGGAAGAGACCTCAAGATCATCGAGTCCAACCTCCGACCTAACACTAAGTACTCCACTAAACCATATCGCTAAGCTCTACATCTAAACGTCTTTTAAAGACCTCCAGGGATGGTGACTCCACCACCTCCCTGGGCAGCCCGTTCCAATGCTTAACAACCCTTTCGGTAAAGAAGTACTTCCTAACATCCAGCCTAAAACTCCCCTGTCGCAACTTTCGCCCATTCCCTCTCGTCCTGTCACCAGACACGTGGGAGAACAGACCAACCCCCACCTCGCTACAGCCTCCTTTAAGGTAACTGTAGAGAGCGATAAGGCCGCCCCTGAGCCTCCTCTTCTCCAGGCTGAACAAGCCCAGCTCCCTCAGCCGCTCCTCGTAAGACTTGTTCTCCAGACCCCTCACCAGCTTGGTCGCCCTTCTCTGGACTCGCTCGAGCACGTCCATGTCCTTCCTGTAGCGAGGGGCCCAAAACTGAACACAGTACTCAAGGTGCGGCCTCACCAGAGCCGAGTACAGGGGCACAATCACTTCCCTAGACCTGCTGGCCACGCTGCTTCTTATACAGGCCAGGATGCTGTTGGCCTTCCTGGCCACCTGAGCACACTGCTGGCTCATATTCAGCCGACTATCAACCAGTACTCCCAGGTCCTTCTCAGCCAGGCAGCTTTCCAACCACTCATCTCCCAGCCTGTAGCTCTGCTTGGGGTTGTTGCGCCCCAGGTGCAGGACCCGGCACTTGGCCTTGTTGAACTTCATACCGTTGACCTCAGCCCATCGCTCCAGCCTATCCAGATCCTCCTGCAGAGCCTTCCTGCCCTCGAGCAGATCGACACACGCACTTAGCTTGGTGTCATCTGCAAACTTACTGAGGGTGCACTGGACGCCCTCATCCAGATCATCGATAAAGATATTAAAGAGGACCGGCCCCAGTACCGAGCCCTGGGGGACACCACTTGTGACCAGCCTCCAACCAGATTTGACTCCATTCACCACAACTCTCTGGGCCCGGCTATCCAGCCAGTTTCTAACCCAGCGAAGCGTACGCCAGTCCAAGCCCCGAGCAGCCAGTTTCTTGAGGAGAATGTTGTGGGGAACGGTGTCAAAAGCCTTACTGAGGTCAAAGTAAACCACATCCACAGCCCTTCCCTCATCCACCAAGCGCGTCACTTTGTCATAGAAGGAGATCAGGTTCGTCAAGCAGGACCTGCCTTTCATAAACCCATGTTGACTGGGCCTGATCGCCTGCTTGCCCTGCAAGTGCCGCGTGATGACCCTCAAGATAATCTGCTCCATGAGCTTTCCTGGCACTGAGGTCAAACTGACAGGCCTATAGTTCCCCGGGTCTGCCCTCCGGCCCTTCTTATAGATGGGCGTCACATTGGCTAGCCGCCAGTCAACTGGGACCTCCCCCGATAGCCAGGACTGCCGATAAATGATGCAAAGCGGCTCGGCCAGCTCCTCCGCCAGTTCTTTCAGTACCCTTGGGTGCATCCCATCCGGCCCCATCGACTTGCGCACATCCAAGCTCCTTAGCAGGTCGCCAACCATTTCCTCATGAATAGCGAAGGCCACATCCTGCTCCCCATCCCCTTCCACCAGCTCAGGGCACTGGGTATCCAGAGAACAACCGGTATCGAACCTCCCCAGCCTGTGTTTGAGTGCCCATGTGCGCATTGGGTGCTCTCAGCTGTAACAACGCGGCACACCATCAATGCCAGCCCCCTCCAGCCAGGGGTCCTTGCAAATTGCAGAGGGCTCCACGCAGAATTTCCCCGTTTTGGGACGAAGGACTAGAGAAAGCAGCACTCGGGGAAGCCATGGCATCAGCTGCACACAAGCCTCAAGGACGGAGTTTGAATGGAAACATAAAAGGCATGGAAATACGGAGTGTAAAACGCGCCACCAGATCAAAGTTATGTTGTGCTAAAATAACTTGGCACCTGCCTTCGATAAAATAACGGGGCTCTTTGGCCAAAAAGGCATTAGATCTTATTTATTGGGATTTTAGCAAAGCGGCAAGAAATCTGGGGAATTATTGGTAGAGGGGGGAAATGGGGATCAATAAAGAGAACGACGAGATCAATAAGAAACTCTAGTGAGCACTAAGTGCTGCAGGTTTTTTAGAAAGCATCATTACAAAGTTAAATAATAATAAATGTCATCTTTTTAAGCACAATCTATTTCAAGGCCTAAATTTACTATAAGGTACCAAAATGATTTAAATTGGAAAATATACATATATATATATATGTATATATATTTATATAAATATCTAAGCACGACAGGCCTGCTGCCAAAATCGACCACTAAAATAGGGAAACAGTTGCCAACTGTGCTTTTTTGCAGGGCAGAAAGGATACTTTCTTCTTTCCACAGCTCACTCAGTTCTATTATTAGTGCATTAGAAACGGAGAAACCAACTCAAAGCTGAATCATTTTGCATATATTTTTTTTAAACAAAAACTTTCTAGCTTTTTTTCTCTCACCTGCAGGATCCTTAAGTATATTTGCAAAAGTGCGGGACGGAAATCCTGAGCCTGATCCCTTAATGCTGAAGTCAATGCCATCGCATAATGCCATTAATACATTTATCAGGCTCCATCTTCACAGTAATCAGCTTTTTAGCCCGTTACACAATTCCCATTAGAAGGCTATTCAAGAGCCTCACTTGGTTTGAGGCATTCTGCTCATTTCCAGCCTTAACATATTCAGAGCTGTTTGTTCTTGTGCCTGAATTGTCATTTAACTTAAATATCTCTTCTCCCTCTCTGGTGTTTATGGGAGTGTATTTATAGAGAAGGAGTATCATTTTTCTCTGCCTTTTTTTGTCACTGGCTTACCATCCCAGCTCCCCTAATGGGGTTGTGAAGCAGCTGCCCTGTTCTCCAGATCATTTCCAGCAGACACCCTCCCCTGCGCGGCCAAGGAGTACAGAGTACGTTTTAAACAATACCTCACTAACACCTTCTGCAGTGGCCTTCATTTCATTATCCCTAGTGGAAATAATTTGGATGACAAACGTGATCCCGGTATGTATCCTTGGCATCGGTATATCACAGTTATCCTATCCTATACAGTCCAGTTCCAATATAGGAAACCCTACTTTGCATCCGAGCTTGCACTATGTTCCCTTAACACAAACAGTCCCGAACTCATTCATTCTTTTTATGCTATATCCCATTTTTCCTATTTTGATGACCTCTTCAAATACCATTAGTTTCTGCTATTCCATTTGTTAATACATTAATTAACAGCGGTCTTGAGACCAGACCTTGAGGATCGCTGCTGCTAACTTGCCCAACAATCCTTTTTCAACCACCCTACCTCTTCTCCCATGACTACAGGATTTATTGATGCAAACCAGAGAAAATAGTTCAGTTCTAAGTGATTGATTTAAACTGTCTTGCTTTGTATTTTTAGTCTTTTTTTTTTCCTTACCAAAGGCTGCCTTTTGCTGGAAAAGAACAACAAAGGGCTATTTCTCTGTAAATCAGGCCTTTGGCTAACTGGAGAGCTGTCCTACTTTCTCAGCTGGGCATTTGTATAAATTAATAAAGTATGCAAGTTCACACGTTTTATGTTAAAAATGGTAAATGAAGTTTCTTAATGACTAGCCTGACTTTTTAATTGTACTTAGGATTTATGTCACAATTAAAAAAAAAACAATTAGAGCGTAGGAAAATGGCATGTAAAATTTGTAGTTAAATAAAATTAAGCTAAATGTGCTGAATACATGGTTTAAATGAAAACAAACTGTTTCATTGCACAAAGGAATTCTGCAGCCTATATATAGAAACAATTTTATCTATTCAGCATGTCTTCAGGTTTTCAGAACTTGAAACGAAATTAATTTCTATTCTCATGCAAAGGACAAGATGATCCTAAAGTAAAAGGAATGTGGCAAAACCTCTTTCATTAAATGTCTTCTTTTAACCCAGATTGCTCCCACAGCTCAATTTGCCCACCACCTGTGTCGTGAGCAGATGGAACGAAGAGCAACACCAGTGAGCAGAGGTGGAAGGGGAGCACACGACTGCTTCTGCCAATGTCAGTCCTGCCGAAAATGCCTGTGGAAGCACGCTCACGGCATCGGAGAGGATGCAGAACATACCTGATGCACTCTGGTAAGCACTGGGCAGTTGAATTTTCAGGTCTGAAGAGCAAGGCACTCAAGGAGCTCATCAGAAACTCTGAGATCGTCCAACAGGTGGCAACGCACGTGTTTAATCAATACCAATACTGGCTCCCTGGAGAGCAAGAAAAACTATAATTTGCTCTTCCAGCTACAGGAATGTTCCACCGAAACCACTGTGTGGAGTTTTAAAGTCATTCCAATTTAAAGACCACAGAATCATAAAGTATTCCGAGTTGGAAGGGACCCACAAGGACCATCGAGTCCAGCTCAGGAATAAGAAGAATGCTTCTTTCTCAAAATCCTTTTCTCCCAGTGTAACAGAACAATACTACATTTTGTCCTTTTTTTTTTTTAATTAAAAAAATAGGTTGAACTTCAGGAGTGTTACTGTACTAGAAGCAATAGAAGAAGCTGAATATAGCGCATCATAAAAAGATGCCACCGGGATCTGTTAAAGCCAACAAAATTGAAAACACGTAGAAGGAAAGGAGCCAAAAGCCCAGAGCCAGATTTCAACTTGGCGGACGCTGTGGCCGGGGGCCAGGGGAGGACGTGTACCAGGAGCAAGGAGAGGGAGGGCTCCTGCCGCAGCCCACAAGCCAAGTATTGAGGGCAGACAACCCGCTGCCATCACCTGGATGGAGCAGCCGGGGTGAGAACAGCGAAGCGATGCCCGTTTCAGCTTGCTGGGGCTCCCTCCTGGCGTATCTAAGCTCAGCTGTAAAAAATTCTCATAGTAAGCCGTACCATTAATAGCCACGGAGCTGTTGTACACCACTCGCCTTCTTCAAAGGGCTGTGAAACCAGTGACTAATCCTCACAACCACCTCCGTAGGTGCAGGAACTGCTTATAGATGGAAAGAGAGGCAAAATGCCGAAGTCATCTGCCACAGCTCCTAAAAGGGAATTTTAAAAAACAGACGAGCACAAGGCAGAAATGCTGGGCTCCCAGTCACTGCTCTCTATCACACGGCTGAATTTCCTTTGCATTTCCTGGAGACACCTACTACCTAAAATATTTCCCCCAACACCCCGAATCCCTTAATTTATAGAATTACTTCTCAAGTGGGTGTGAGACTGCTGTTGTATCTCCTCTGCACAGGCAGCGATGGGCAGAGCAGCAGAGGAAACAAAGCGGATGCAGCGATAGTACAGCGGAGATCAACAGGAAGTTTTGGCCCCTAACTTGCATTTCAGCTGATGTGGTTTAACCAGGGCAAAAGAAACCCAACAGCAACACACACGAACAGCAGAAGCTACTCATCAGAGCGTCGGTAAATCACAGTCCTAAAACTCTCATCTCCACCTTTGGTACCACCCTGGGAAGATTCCCAGAATCGCTCCATACCTCAGCTTTTCCTCTAGCAAATGGAATTGCCTCAAAATTTTCAAGAAAACTACAGAACAAGGTCAGGCTTATAACGAACTCTTGGAGGAAAGGCAACGTGGAAGTACAGAGCATCTCCATTACTAATGCTCCGCTCAGCAGAGATCTCCGGAGGAGACCAGAACTGGAAAAATATTTTTTAAAAGTGCTAGAAACAACAATATGTTACTGAAGGGAGAATAAACCCGACACACTCGTGTTTTTAAGCACCTTAATAACATTATCAATAAACCCCGATGCATTCTCTCCACAGACGCAGCGCTGACAATTGATTCAAATGGATGACACATCGGTAATACGCCTGTCTGCCTCTCGAGCCGAAGCAGATAAAAAATTCAGAGATTGCGCTTCCTCGGTATTTGTATGCTAATACGCACAGCTTTAGGGAAATTGTTGCGACTCAGCCCTACAATTCATTCGGTGCAGTCGGTGACATTCAAGTACCCACCAGCAATTTTTGGGCCGCTCGCAGTATTTCCTACGGGCTGTCATCAGTCTGATGCGTTATCTTCTCTGCAAAAATCCGTCATGAGCACCAGGCAGGCTTCCCCTTGGTTCAGATAGGCAGGATTAGAGCTGACTCATCCTCTTTTTTTTTTTTTCTCCCCCTTTCCTGACAATTTGTAGAGGCTCATTTTCAATTTAGTTTTCCCATGTTATGTGAGGAGAAGGCGCCTGGATGCGTGCGTGTGCGTGCAAGAGACGATTTGTTTTTAATCTCCAGCTATTCCTCTTGTTAACAGTTTCTTCTGCTTCATCTCCTTGGAGGTATTTTATTATTAAAATCAAATGAATTCTCATTTTCCCTCTCGCTTTTGTTGAAAGGAAACAATAGGACTTGCAAGGAGCCCATATGGAAGGACCCGCTCGCCATCTCGCGTCCCTGGCTGGCCGAAGTCCTTCGCTGCGACTCCCCAGGAGGCAGGCGAGCGGCCACGCATCCCGCAGAGCCGCACAGCTCCCTGGCACAGCCAGCTTCTTCCAGAGCCACTTCTGCCCGAACCACCACCACATTTAAACGAAGAACATGTTTTCCTCTCAGTACAGACCACCATGGTCCCTCGTGGGCACTGCCAGGGATCTGCTCTCACAAGCTGGAGCTGCTCCTCTCCCCGAGGCTCCGCAGGTACCTGGGCTGCCCCTTGGGCCTGTTTGTCATCATCCTGTGCAGCCTTAATTACCCTTGCAGACCTGCATCTCTTCATCAGGGCTGACTGAAATACTCTGGCAGGCTCTGAAGTTATTGGGGTGGCGCAAACGCACACGCCTGGTAACTTTGGATGAGGCTGAGTCTAATCTGGTAAGAAAACAACGTGGATGTTGATCGTAAGGGCAAAACAAGGGGAGTGCCGCCGTGGCTCCGAGCAGAGATCACCCACAGAAACAACCTACAGGTTTTGGCACGGGCACCCAGAAAAATCAGTACTCGGATGTACTATGGAATAAGGGAATTTCCAAAATGCCACATTCATAAAGAACCCCCTAACTTACTTAAGCCCCTTTTTTTTTGCAGATGTCCACTCCAACATCTCCAGGATCTCTTCAGACTATGATTAAGGGGTGCTGAGGCTGTAGCATGCAGAGGAAAAGCTCAAACACATGAATTCCTTTATTTCTTCAATTCCTCTCATTTCACCACCACTGTGAATAAGTTTTGCTGGGCTCTCCTCCTGATGGGCTTTCCCGGAGACTTGAAAGGCAACGGACACACGAGCCAAAAAGTCCTCAGGTGGCCAGAGATGCCTTACAACAGGCAGACGCGCTCCCTTCAGCCTCTCTCCAACCCCCACTTAATCAAGTGGCTTGGTAAATTGATGAATTACAGTTAAACGATCTCACTGCGATGCCTTCTGCTGAGGGATGAAGAATACCCTGCCAGAGCCTCCCGATTCCAGGTGATGGATTTGAGCCCAGGCTGCAACACAATTCCTTGGGGCTGACAAGCTCAGCTATTTTCACTCTTAATCTTTGGAATATTCGATTGAACAAATCCAAGCTCATAATTTCCTAGGTGGGCAAGGTTGTTCAAAACACCAGCAGCCCTCCGATTGTTTTTAACTGCAGCAGAAAAAGTGGAGGACGTTCACATAGGAGCTGGAGAGAGCTCAGCTCTAGTGCTGGACATACCTACACCCAAAGCACACCTTTGCTGGAGCACGAACGAGCAACTGTGGAGTTGCATTCATCATCTCATGGCCCAAAGCTCGTACCATGCAGCCCTCAGGGACACGGACCCCTGGGGAGCAACATTTCTCATCTTCGGTCACAGTCTGGAAGGTTTTTTCTTTTTTCACGTTCCTGATTTGATAGGAGGCAGCTTGGCTGGATGGCAGCGCTTTGAAGATGTGGGAAGCAGAGAAAAGATAACAATTAATTTAGATCATTTTCTCCCAGCACATACAAACACTGTAAAATAGGAGGAACCTTAGAGCTCCCACGCTTGAGCTTTAGAGAATACAAAGTCTTTGGGGACGCAACATGATTTTTCCTTCCCGTTTTCTTCTCCTTAAAAAGGCTCAGAAGGGAGCAAAGCCTTCTCCAGCCTGGCTGCACAGAACTTTCACACAGATCTCTGCAGAGCTTCAGCTGGATCGAAAGAGGTTGGTGTCATGTGCGAAACCTTCCAGCACTTCATTGTGCAATCTCCTAATTATTTAATGTCTAGTCTCCGCATTTCTGCCGCGCGATTTCTGATGTAGCATTTGAACTAGCTCTCCCTTAAATCTACGGATGGGGAACCACGGAAATGGTTTTTACCCCCCACCAAATTCTGCAGTCGCTGGTTAAAAAATCCCAAGGAACGAGCAAGCTCCTCCAAAAGAGGGATTTGGGAGAAATTGTCCTTTCGCACCCCCACCGCCGCCAGAGCAGCACAACTGTCTTTTAAACAATTCCTCTCTGCCACTAGGGAACAATCCAGCCATCTCTTTGCGAAATGTCACCACTTCGTCTGGTTTGAGGGATATAAACCGCGCCGTCGCATGCCTGGCCGTCCCACCACGGCCGCGTGCAGAAGTGGGACAACGGGAGGAACAGGACACAGACGGGCCCCGGGGAGCAGCAGAAGGGAGGCTGCTGATGCAAAAGCCAGCGGCAGCGCGTGGACGTCGCGGGGGGAACCAGAACAATAGAAGGAAACGCTGTCGCTGCTCTGGCTGCGGTCCGTGCCGTCAAAACCCCGGTGTTTGGGGATGGAAAAGCCTTGCGAGGGAGAAGCAGAAAACGTCTGGGGATAAAGGGCTTCACCCCTGCATAAAACTTTCCAAGTGAACCGAAGGAGAGAAAAGCCTGGAAATTAAGATGAGTTTGGAGGCAAACGAATAATTTTAAGGCCATATGAAGCTAATCCCCCTTCCTCCCCAAGAACACGATGCACGCAGCATTAAAAAGGCCTGTAGGGTGAGCAGTCGGCACCCATGCTGGTGGCACGCGCTGCTCTTACTGGTCGGACAGGGGTTAACACCAGTTGCTTGTGCTCCAGCAAACAGTCCTATTTATCCCCTCGTATATGTCCGAGTGCATATGCACATGCTGGATCACTTCCACAAGTATTTAAAAAATACATTTTAACTCCAGGACGTAGGATTTAAAAAATAAAATAACCCACACCCGCTATTGCAAGAGTTGCAATAAAATAAGGACCACTGGTGCCAATGAGTTATAGGTGCCCCAAAGAGGCGGGATAATGGGATCTCTCCGCGTTTTGGGATCTCTCTGCGTTTTCTTTCCTCAGAGGTAACCGCATTGTTATCAGGAGACGCAGGATATGAGGCTCTGCCACTGCTGTGCTCTGATTCATGCGCTGGAATAAAGCGGCCGTTTGATGGCATCTGCATTGCTGACTCAATCACGGATCTTTGGTGCTCATCTTGTCGGCGCCGGGAAAAAGGATCTGGGGGGAGAGCGCTCTTCAAAGCCCTACGCAGCGGGCAGCACGGCCCCGGCTTCGCTGTTTTGCCTTGGGGCATCACCAGTATAAACAGGTAAATAAAATAATCCCTGCCTCCATCCCACATCCACCAAGGCAAGGTTTTCAGCTCTTTTTCTCCACCCAAAGTTGGCAAAGCAACTTGAAAAGAAATCCCAACTGCCCTGCTTTTGGAATACATTGAAAATACAGCAAAGGCAACCGTGCCCCGTCTTCTCCCTGCACTTCACACCCATTCAGCCTCAGGAAAAGGTGGACGGCAAAAACACTTCCTTGTTGAGAAAAGGGGCTGTTTCCAAGCTCTGGATTTTCTTCCCCCTGAATTTAAGCTCTGGCACATCTGGTTTGCTTCCTTTTGGAGAACAGACAAGAGCAGCAGCCCAGCGGGCAATGAAATAGATTCTCCTCCAACTCCTAAAGCACCGAGATGAGCCCAAGGTGGTGACAAAGAAGACAAATTAAGACCTGAGAGGCTGCTAATAACACGTGGGAGCAGTGCTTTCCAGCAGGCAGGCAGCTTTTGCCTCTTCTCCTGCTCTGGCAGCCCTCAGTGAACATCCCCAGCCCCATGTGCCAGCCCCCCGCGTGGGACTGCCGCTTGCATTCGCCTCCTGCCACGTCCTTACCACCCGCAGCTGAGATGGATGAAGCTCCCCAGCCTCCCTCCTTCTCCAGGAGCATGGGGCTAGAAGACTGTGTGCACCTAGAAGTGGCCTATTTAGCCCCAAAAAGCCTGCAGCTGGGTCTTTATCCCCACGGCATGACCCGGGTTGGGCTGTGTTGTGTTGGACAAGGATGATGCTGGAGGGGACCGGTTGTGCCTCGTATCCCTTTTGGTATTTTATTCACTGTGGGTGTAAACAAGGTGGTAGGAACAGCAAGGTTGGGTCAGACTAAAGGTCTGCTATCCTGTCTCCAGCCAAGACCGTGTAGGAACCCTTCCAGCGAGGCTCACTTGAGCCCTACCTGATGCCCACGCTGCCTCTGAAGACCTTCGGGCCGAGCCAGCAGGACAGCAGCTCCCTGCGAACCGCATTTCCCAAGATTTTCCATGGGCTGGCGAAGAAGCCGAGGCCATCCCGCCTGGCCTGCGACAACAGCCTCACCAAAATCGAGCGCCAGAGGAGCCGGAGGATTCGCAGCCAACACCAACAAGCCCGGGGTTGGCGGCCTCAGCGCCTGGTGCCAGGCCTGAGCCTCCCTTCCAGGAGATTCGTGCCTCATCAGGTGCGAGCCTCCATCCAACGCCCTTCCAGGCCGAGACACGCCGAAAGGCCCTCTCTGGTTTTGCCGGTGACTAATAACCCCTGAGAGAACGTGGTCCGAGCACCATCGGAGGCAAACTGCACCTTGCAAGGCCTCGTGGTTTTTGGAGGCCACCTCCAGGAGCACACAGAGCTCCGGGCGTTCACCTGCAGGGCTCGATTCCCCATCCCAGTTCAGCCCTGCTCTTTTATTCACCTCAAACAGAAATCCAGGGGAGGGCGGCAGGACACAGTTGTTAAATAAAATATAAACACCTCATCCATCCTTCACATCAGGTTTCATCTTTGCCGTTTCCACTCCCCTCTTTCCAGGCGATTTGCAATTTCTTTCGGTTGCTTTTTGGGAAGGGAGAGTGCAGGGCAGGGCTGACTTACTGCTTAATCTCATTTTTGATCTATTATTAAACTCCTGCTTTCTTCTTTTTTTCCTTTTTTTTTTTTTCCACCTTTTCTTTAGGAAGCCAGAAACCCCAGCAGACATTACAGCCAGAAAGAAAGACGAACTGTGAAACGAAAGCTGGGGGAGAACGAATTGCTCGGGGGGTGGGGGTGCTTTTTTTCCAGAGTTTTCTGATCTTCAGCTAAAAGAAGTGTCTCCAATGCCAGCCAAGCGTGAGAAAATATGCTGGGAGTGATGGAAATGCTAAGTATTGGCCCCGATCCCACACGTGGCCCCCCCCACCCCAAATCCCCAGCCAGCACGTGTGTCCCCACAGGATTCCTCTGTGGGGTCGATTTTAAAATACAAACATGCTGACATCTCCTGATTTTTGTACCAGCGTTGGCAAACCTCTTGCAAATCCCCGGGCCCGGGGAACGACGTGGTGAGCCACGAGGCCGCACGCTCGGGATTTCAAAGTGATGGCAGAGCCACGAGGCGCTGAGAGCCCGGGACAGGACGGCAGAGCCCAAGGCGTCCCCAAAAAGCATTTTTTTAATATATTTTACCGCTTTTATCAGAGGGTTTTGCAGGACCACAAGGAACCACGATCAGGAGCTTATGCAAATACAACAGAGCGCTGGGAAGGTGCAGCGGGGTTCGGCGCCCGCCGCCTTCGCCTCAGGGTGTTGTTTAACAGCTTTGCGATTATTTCATCGCTTTCTCCTCACCTAAATCACAGGGTTTACGCCTGCCCTGCACCTCCGGCCTCCAGTCAAGGCGCCCGCGGAGGCCGCCCGGGCGCGGAGCTGCCTCCTGGCAGCCCCAGGGAAGGGCAAGCGCTCGTTAGCATCTCCTATCGACCTCCCTTGATTAATTTTAAGCCTTTTCCTATTAATTTCCTACCGCAGACATGTCATCAACTAACAAGAGAGTCACCCCTTAACCAGCAGGAACACAACCCAGCATGAGTCTCAACGCTGTTTTGGGGGGAAAGAGCAGCTCCCGGAGTGCCTTTATTTTTAAGGAACATCCCATGCAGGCGGCTGAAGGTTTTGCAGCAGCTCCGGGCAGGTTCAGACCCACGGCGGAGGAAAAAAGCATCCCGAGGCCGCGCTGCATCGCGGAGCTCACCGGGTCTGTCCTGGTCCCGCTAATTGGCAGCAAATTATCAATCTCCCCCCCCACACACTGATCACCTCCCGGGACCCACGGAAGAGTGACAAGAGATGTAATAAAGACAAACACTGACACAGGGCTGGAAATCCCTTTCCCAAGGGAGAGCAGGGAAATAGAAGAGATTAAGGAAGCAACCGTGAGCCTTCAATCATAACACACCCCACGGGCACAAAACCCTTTTCGGGATGCTCTGGCCGTCCCGGGGACCGAATCACCGCTGCCACGAGCACGGATGGAGGTGACACGGGAGCAGCGGGTCCCTCAGGCTCGTGTTTTGGCCGTATATGACTGATCTGGGGGCAGGAAAGTGGAAAAAAAAGCAAAGACAGGAGCCGAACCGGAGCAACGCCTTCATCTGCTGCTAAACGTCAAACTTTTCTGCAGGGATGACGACGCTTCCCCCTTCCCCAAAGCACGCAGACCAGCACGAAGAACCCAAAAACATGTCAGAGAGGACACTGGATTTCATTTAACGAATTATGCCGCTTTAAAGCCTCAGCCAGGGGCTCTGCGCTGGCACCGCTGCGTGCAAAAGCCACAGGTCCCATCACGATGGGGTCAGGGGCCTCGTGCCCCCTTGTGTCCCCTAGAAGCACACACTGGGGCAGGACACAGCGTTTTTGGTTTTTCCCCACTGAAACCCCACTTCCCTCAGTATCCCAGCTCTCTGCCACCCACCGGGACCATTCCAGCACCCTACAAACGATGGCACCGGTGCCTCCAGCCCAAATTCCCAGGAATTCCTGGTCCCGGGTCTACAGAAGTGGGGATGGCGACAGGGAGAAAAATATCTCAGGGTTTTTGTGTTTTTATGGGTGCCCTTCCCAGGGGCACGACTTACACCGCCTTCCCCCACAGACAGCATCCTCCAGCCCCCCTGCTGCGGAGTCCCTGGCACAGAAGTGTTTCCTTAGCAGGGGGGTTATCCAAATCTCTGATTTTTAGACAAGAAACCAACCCAAAACACAACGTGAGAGAGGTGGCGAGTCCTGAGCAGCCCCGGGAAGCAGCGCGAGGGCACCGGGTGCAGAGACCAGAGCGAGGCCGTACTGGGGAGGCCAGGTCCTCCCCACTTCCCCAAATCCTCCTGCCCCCCCAAACCCTCCCGACTGACGTCCTGGGGCGAAGAGGAGGCAAAACAAGACCACGGCGAGGCACCAGGAACACCGCACCATGGCACCCATGGGCTCCCAGGAAGCCTCACCCTGGGGGAGCCCACAGAGGCACGAGCCTCTGCTCCAGGGGATGCCCACAGGGGGCTCTGAAGCCCTTTAGAAGCAACCAATTTTCCCCAAATCACCAAATTCACAGCAACGTTCACCCCGCCCGCTATGTGTACAGCTGCCTGCACGCAGCGGGACCTCCAGGCACGAGCTGACCCCAACTTTGCTTGTTTTTGACCCAAAACCACCCCAGCAGCAGCAGCCGCCAGCCCTCGCCCCACGGGGGGCTGCGAGCACCCAAATCGATGGGGATGGGATGGGGACGGGGGGGGGGGGGAAATGTCCAAGGGATGGGTGGGGGGAGACTGATAATAAAGCAAGAGAAATGGGGTGAAATAGAGAAAGGAAAAGAAATGGGGTGAAATAAGGTAAGAGAAAGGGGGTGAAATAGCTGAAGTAAGAGAAATGGGGTGAAATAAATAAATAAAGTAAAATAAAGGGGGTGAAATAGATAAAGGAAAAGGAAAATGGGTGAAAGAAGGTAAGAGGAAAGGGGGTGAAATAATTAAAGGAAGAGAAAGAGGGGTGAAATCAAGTAAGAAAAAGAGGGTGAAATAGACAAAGAGAAAATGGGTGAAATAAAGAGAAATTGTGTGAAATAAAGTAAGAGAAAGGAGGTGAAATAAATGAAGTAAGAGAAGCTGGGTGAAATAAGGCAAGAGAAATGGGGTGAAATAATTAAAGCAAGAGAAATTGGGGGAAATAAAGTAAGAGAAAGGGGGGTGAAATTGATAAAGTAGGAGGAATCGGGTGAAATAAGGTAAGAGAAGTGGGATCAAATAACTGCGGTACACTAGGGAAGGCGAACTGACGATAAATGCAGTGAAATAAATAAAATTGGGCAAAAAAGGTGAGGTGGGGAAAGTAGAGTAAACAAATAAACAGCATGCAAGAAGCGGAAAAAATAATTAAAGTAAAAGGTCAAATTAAAAACTAAATTGGTAAATAAATAAATAGACGCAACAAGATTCAGGAAAAAAAAAAAGAGAGAAATAAAAGCGGCGCCGGGGCCGGGCTTACCTGGGGCGGGCGGGGGCTGCGCGGGGCTCCGCGCTCACCCCGCGGCCGCGGCCCGCCGAGCGGAGCCGAACCCAGCCGAGTGGTTCCGAGTGGTTCCGAGCGGTCCCGAGCCCAGCCGAGCGGTTCCGAGCCCAGCCGAGCGCAGGAGGCGCGCGGAGCCGCGGCCGTCCCGCTGCATTGTGGGAGGCGGCGGCGAGGCCGCGCCGCGCGCGCCCTCTGGTGGCTGGACCACAAAATGGCGGCGGGGGCGGAAATTAGTGCTCAGGGGGGTAATTAGTGCTGCCGGGGGTAATTGGTGCAGCTGGGAGGGGTAATTAGTAAAGCTGGGGGGTAATTAGTAAAGCTGGGGGATAATTAGTGCAGCTGGGGGGTACTTAGTGCAGCTGGGAGGGGTAATTAGTGAAGCTGCGGGGTAATTAGTGGAGCTAGGAGGGGTAATTAGTGAGGCTGAGAGGTAATTAGTGCAGCCCGGGGGCAATTAATGCAAATGAGAGGGGTACTTCGTGAAGCTGGGGGCAATTAATGCAGCTGGGAGGGGTAATTAGTGAGGCTGGGGGTAATTAGTGCAGCTGGGAGGGGTAATTAGTGAGGCTGGGGGTAATTAGTGCAGCTAGGAGGGGTAATTAGTGAGGCTGGGGGGTAATTGGTGCAGCTGGGGGGCAACTGATGCAGCTGAAAGGGGTAATTAGTGAAGCTGGAGGTAATTAATGCAGCTGGGAGGTGTAGTTAGTGAAGCTGGGGGGTAATTAGTGCAGCCCGGGGGGCAATTAATGCAAATGAAAGGGGTAACTAGTGAAGCTGGAGGCAATTAATGCAGCTGGGGGGGTAATTAGTGAAGCTGGGGGGTAATCGATGCAGCTGGTAGGGGGTAATTAGTGCAGCCAGGGGGCAACTAATGCAGCTGAGAGGGGTAATTAGTGAAGCTCTGGGGAAACTAGGGCAGCTGGGGGGTAATTAATCAATGCAACTGGGGTAATCAATGCAGCTGGGTAACTAATGCAGCTGGGTAATTAATACAGCTCTGGGGGTAATTAGTGCATCTGGGGGTAATTAATGCAGCTGGGGTAACTAATACAGCTGGAACAACTAATACAGTTCTACGGTAATTAGTGCAGCTGGGGGCAATTAATGCAACTGGGGTAAATACTGCAGCTGCTGGTAATTAATGCAGCTGGGGTAAGTAGTGCAGCTGGGGGTAACATGCTGCTGGGGCAATTAATGCAGCTCTGGGGTAATTAGTGCAGCTAGGGGGTAATTAATGCAACTGGGTTAAGTAGTGTAGCTGGGTAATTAATGCAGCTGGGGCAATTAATGCAGTTGGGGTGGGTAATTAAAACATCTGGGGAATCGATGTAGCTGGGGGCAATTAATACAGCTGGGATGAGATTAATGCAGCTGGGGTGGGTAATTAATGCAGCTGGGGTAAGTAATTAATGCAGCTGGGAGATAATTAGAGCAGTTAGAGGTAAACAATGCAGCTAGGGGTAAACAATACAGCTGGGGGTAATTAATGCAGCTGGGGTGGGCAATTAATGCAACTGGGGGTAATTAGAGCAGCTGGGGTGGGTAATTAATGTGGCTGTGGGGCAAATAATGCAGCTGGAGGGGGTGATTAATGCAACTGGGGGCAATTAATGCTGCTGGAGGGTAATTAATGCAGCTGGGTGAGTTCGTGCAGCCAGTGTAATTAGTGCAGCTGAGGGCAATTAGTACAGCTGCGTGGGTAATTAACGTGACGGGGGAAAACGAGAGCAGCTGGGGTGGGTGATAATGCAGCTGGGGGCAATTAGTGCAGCTGGGGAGGGTGACTAATGCAGCTGGGGAGAGGTGATTAGTGCAGCTGGGGGGCAATTAGTGCAGCTGGGGGGCAATTAGTGCAGCTGGGGGCAATTAGTGCAGCTGGGGAGAAATAATCTAAGAGAAAGGGGCTGAAATAGGTGAAGCCAAGCCCACGAGGAGCCGCTGTGCTCCGCCACGTGCCGCTGGGGCAGCTCCCGGGGACCCGGCGGGGAGTTTAACCTTTTCCATTCGATTTTAACCTTTTCCATTCGATTTTAACCTTTTCCATTCGATTTTAACCTTTTCCATTCGATTTTAACCTTTTCCATTCGATTTTAAGCTTTTCCCTTCGATTTTAAGCTTTTCCCTTCGATTTTAATCAGCTCGTCAGTGCTGACAGCGGTGGTTCCTGCGGGATCGGCCTCTTGCTCCGAGCAGAGGACGGTGACCACGTCCCAAGCCTGGTGAGCGTGCCTTGTACCAAAACCCATCCTCCCCCCGTTATTCGGGAGCGTTTGCGGGCTTGCGGTACGGCGTCGGTTGCTCCTCGCCTTCCCCCGAATCCTCTGAGCGGGCAGGTGAGTGGGTTGTGACACCCGAACAGACCCAAAGGGCCCCACAAGCTCCCTCCTGGAAGAGGCGGCCCTTCAGGTCACCGGTGGCGTCTCCGTTTTCCCCCCATGTCCCCTCGAGAAATGTTTTCCCCTCTGCCAGGGGCTCGCATCTGCGTTAGGCAGCAGGGTCCAGAAACATTTCAAATCCTTCCCCAGGAGCAGGCTGTAGGAAGCGAATCCCACAACCCCTGCCTTGCCTTCACGAGGGACAGTGACTGAATTCCCAGCTACGCAGCCCGCACAGATCGCTTGGTTTCACTGACACGTTAAATACTTCCCACATTGCCAATCTATTGGGAATTTATGAAATTTATTAAATGGGGCCATTTCAGGGCAAGTTCCTTGTCTATTCCTCCTAGTATGTGCACGGTTTGGAGGGCTGGGTCAGCAGCTGGCTGCTAGGCTTTAAAAACACATCCAAAATTTAGAAAACATTATTATTTACGTATTTAAAAGAGTCGAGGAGAACGGGAAAAGGAATTAACTTCCCCTGCACTGTCTTAGCAAAGGACTGACCCCTCCAGAGCAGGACACGGAGCAGCGGAGGGGACCGCGTGGTCCAGGAGCCGCTCGCTGGCCACCAGCAAGCCGGGGAAGAGCAGAAAACGGGGCATCACTCCCACCCCAAACACCCTCCCGCCTGAAAACGTCCCGAATTTGACGCAGTTTCTGCATTTTCAGTGTTTCTCTGCTTTTAGTGGCGTCCCTGCAACCCCCGGACGTTTTGGGCACCCGGAGCAGGCCACGGGCACTGCGGCGACGGGCTCGGGCCGTTCCCACGGGGACGCACCCGTCACCCCCTGCCCCTTTGCTGCCGCCCCCCCCCCGTGGGACTTCGGGCCCCCGGTGCCACCGCCCCGCCGCGTTGGGGTCCCCGCGTCGCCCACCTGCGCCCTCGTCCAAGGCCACTGGGGCCACCGGTGCCGCTCGTGGCTGCAGCCCGCGGCTCGCAGGGCACGCGGGGTGGCACTATTGCACTGAAAATCCCGCCGGGCCTCTGGGGATGGCGCTTTTTTTTTTTTTGGGGGGGGGGGGGGGATGATCGGGCTTCCCCGGGGATCCCCGAACCCCGTGGGGTCCCCCCCCAGGCCCCGCGCACGCTGCCCGGATGCGCCGCCGTGGCTCAGCACCGGCAGGATGAGGCCTCGGAATTGCCCACAGCTCGTCTCTTTTGGGATGAGCCCGCACCCGGCTTGCTCTAAGAACTCTTTTAAGAGGCCCCCCCCCCCCAGCCCCGTGCTGCCCCAGGAGGGAGGAAAGGCCCTCAAGGGAGGGTTCACGCTTGGGGAAAAATTCCTCCTTGATTTTCAGGAGGGCTCTGTGTAGGGTGGGAGCAGAGGACAAGGAGAGGGGCTCAGCGATGCCTGGAGCTGCTGCTGGGTCCACTCCCACACTGTCCCCGCTGCGTCCCCTCGCTGTGCTGAGTGATCTGGCCGACCTGATCACCTTAAGGGACTTGGGTTTGCTGCTGCAGCAGCGGGGGGAAATGGAGACAGTCCCATGAAAGCCCCCCGTGCTTCTCTCTCCTGGGATGCTGTAGCTGGGATAGCTCTCTCCTGGGATTTTTGACGTCCCATCCCCGGCAGTGCCCAAGGCCAGGCTGGGTGGGGCTGGGGGCAGCCTGGGCTGGCGGGTGTTTGGGAAGGTTTAATTTGGGAGGTTGGGAAGGCATAAAGCCGGCATCGTGGCTCGGGTGTGCCCCAAATACTTGGCCAGCACCGGGTTTTGTGGCCTCTCCGAGGGGCTGGCGACATCCCGCTGTCCCCAGGGGCTTGGCTCCCCTGGGGGAGCACAGGGAAAGCCCCAAAACCCTGTGCAAGGGAGAACCGGCACAGGAGTGGCTGCCTTTCCAAAAATCCCACCCCAAAATAAATTAGGAGCAAAGTTAGCTTTCATTTAATCCCATTTTTCTGCAGCCAAGCAGATGTTCTGCGTCTTTTGGCAGAGGCAGAGCCTTATCTGATCGCAGGGCTGAAACGGGGGAGAGCAGCGGGCTTTGAAGGCATGGCAGGAGCGCAGCGGAGGTATGTCGGGGCTCGTTGCTCCTGACGGGTTCCAGGTGGGATTTGTAGCTGGATTATGTTGCAATTCAGGGCCTTGAGGGATTTTCCAGCACGCTTTGCAAAGCCCGGGAGCCCTCCGCTCCATCGCTGGGCCAGCAGAGAGGAGCAGCAGTGCAGGATGTGCCTGCACCGAACAAGGAGGATTTTAACAGCCCGCAGGAAGAAAACAAAGGATGTTTTGTGCGTTCCAAGACAAAACACCAAGAAATAAAGTCCGTAGTTGAAGCTGAGTGCTAAAAATGTTTCCTCAGATGCTGCCCGGAAGCAGCAGAGCTGATCTTCCCACCTCCCCTAGACCCAAAAGCGAAGCCGGACTCTTCCTGGGTTTTATTTTTTCTCCAAGAATGAAGATTTGTTTTACAGAAGCAACCTGCAGCAGAAAGGCCGGGTTGGTCCCTACAGGGGAGGAAGCAGCAGCGACCTGTGTGGGTCCCAGGGACGTGTTTGGGTCTCATCTCACCAAAGCCAGGGCACGCGACGCCTTTCTGACCTGGCAGGAAAGGATGCGGGTCCACAAACAGCAGTCTGGAGGGAAACCATCGCCCTTGCTGTGGACCAACCAAGAGACAACACAGCACCAAACCCCAAAAAAGAAAGCCCAAAGCCCCGAACAGCCCCGTTCTCTCCCAGCCCCGGAGCTGTTCCTTAGCTCGCTGCCCACACAACGCTGGTTTTGGAGCTCTCAGCTGCTCAGTGAGGGTGGAACAAACCAGAGCCGGATCCTGCTTCATGGTGGAAGGACGCCCGGCACCCGTGAGTACAGATGTTACAGGCACATTAGGGCTAGAAAGTGTTTCCTATTCAGAGCGCTGCTTGCTGGAGTGAAATCTAACACAAACCTCGCGCTGCCTTCGCCACAGCTGCCTCCGAAATGGGGCTTTTAAGGGGGATGTAGTCAGACGTATCAGAGAGTTTTCACGATGAGACTAGGATTTTTACATTGTTTTATTAAAAACATTTAAAGGTCTAAAATCAAAATTGTACACCCACTACAACGTAACCAGTTTGTACACTCACAGGTAAAGTGCTAAAAATTAAACGTTACAAAACCGACACTGGACTACTGTAAACAAAGCCTACCGGGAGCTGAGCGCGCGTCGAACCAGCTCACGTCGGGCACCGCGCCGTGCGACAGCCACGCGCGCCCTCTACGCACAGGTCTCACGAACACGAAAGCTTCCTCTTCTCAGCCAGAAACGAAGTCACGGCACGTACACGTGTCAGAGCAGCCACCCGCAGAGACGGCAGCGCCGTCGCACGCGCCGCCTTCCCTCGGCACGCGGCCCCTCCGGCGGTTCACACGAGGCAAAAATCCGTGTGCAACATCCCACCGCTCACGAGAATAAATCCCGATCTTTTACAAAAGGCGTGCATTGGCATAGGAGTGAGATTTCACATTCAGGTCTACATTCGGTCGTTCAGGCTGAACCGCCGTGCCCCCCGCGCAGGGACGCGCCGCTCCGCAGCCCGGTTTGCTCGCTCGTCGGGGTTCCTCAGACCCCAGACCCGCTCCAAGCTCCTCGCCAGGCTCCTCCTGAAGCCCCCGAGGGGTTTCGGTGGCAGAAGCTGCCTTCCCGTCCTCGCTGGGACGATTTGGCAGCGGTGCTGGATGCCCTGCTCCCAGCCGCGGCGCAGGCACACAGCCCACATCTGGCAGGCATTGAACGCGCTCCGTATGGCCGACAGCGAAAAGCTTCTGCAGCTAAACTGGGCTCTACGCGCTAAGAAAACGCAAGGCAATCGAGCAGAGGAACAAATTCACATAAAAACGTGGCTTTTTGCTGCCGCTGGGCTTTTAGGCTTTGCAGAAGGTGAGCGCTACCAAGCCAGCAGGGAGGCGGATGCCGTGCTGCGGAGCCTGCCTTTTCCATGCAGCGACCACAGCATCGCTTCACGGGGTTTGGTGGCTGGTGGGAGCCACAAAGGGGTTAAGACAGAGCGAGCGTCACAGCCTCGGGGACTCTGCTGTCGCGGGGACAGGGGGCAATGCCTGCACTTTCTGAGCCCTCTCCTGTGCCCCTGGGCAGTTCTGACCCCGAGCAAAGCCCACGGTGCTGTCCAACGGAGAGCTCTTGGCACTCGCCTCTCCAGGGCAAGGGCGCACGGTTTGCAACGGGGAAAAAAACGGAGAGTCAGTTCCCTGGGAATAAGAAGCCGTGGGTTTTGCTGGAAGCTTTGCCAGCACGATCGTGCAAAGCGGTATTCTCGAGCGCTGGCCACAGCGTGCATCTGCTAGGGAGGGACAAAGGACGGCTGTTCGACCCGCCGAACACGTGCTCAGTTACAGGTACGTAGGGCAGCCGACGCTGCAGCTCGGGGAGCTGCTTTCGGCTGCGGGGGGATTTAAACACTGGCACCAGTCCCAGAAGGCAGGCGCCTGGGCTGAGCTTCTCAACCCGCTAGCAGGGGGTGCTGAAAGCACCCCAAAAACATGCCCAGGTACAGCGGGCAGAGACAGCACCTGGGCTGCAGTCACACTCGGAGAGGCTCCTGAGCCCCGAGATGTGAAATCTGGGAGCCCGAGCCCTGCCGGGGCAATCTCACCCCTGAAACAGGCTTTTGTGAAGGGCTTTGAGTCCCGGGGAGGAGGAATGCTGTGCAGGAGCACAGAGCAGCGCGCTGATTCAGGGTTGGAAGATAAAAGAGAGGGCTTGGGATTACAGGGGTAGGGATAGCAAAAAAATGCACCCAGAACTGAGTTTTCCATTTTAATCAGCTCCCTGGGTGGTGGGAGTGCTCTGTCCTCACGCAGGGGATGTATGAGCAAGGAACAGCTTAAACACACCCACCTGGAACAATGTGGGGGATTAAACCTCACAAATTAGCAAATTTCTGACCTCCATCATTCCCTTCCTGACTCTAAGCACGTCAAAGCCGGGCTCCGATTACCAAAACACAGTACTGGAAATGTAGCCAAGAAGATCAACACAACCACTTGACCTCCGTTAGTTCAGCGGCAGCGTTTACAAAAACTCCTGTAATCCGGCTGCTTTTGCGGATTCAGATTCCTAAAACTATCTTCCCTTTGAAGCAGTACGTCACTCAGTAGAAGCTGAATTTGGGGAGAAAAATAGAAGGGGAGGTGTTCACCTTTGTGCCTTGCAGGGAACTGCAGTGTTTTCAGCATACCTCACTGGAAAGTCCTCGCATGCCCATGTGCCCTGGAGGCGGTGACCGGGCGTACCTGGGCGTGATCCCTGCGCACGTCCCCCGCGGCAGCTCCCCAGGCAGGCAGGGACCTGGGGGCAAGCGCAAAGCCTGGGATGCGCAGCGCCCCCGAGGGCGCAGAGCCCTTGCTGAGCTTTGTTTTTTTGTTGTTGCTTTTGGTTTGTGCTTCTCCTTTGGAACAAAAGCCTGGTGGAAGCAAGAAAGATGATTTACAGTAAATATCTCTCTAAAAGACACCACGGCTCCCCGAGCAACCTTTGATTTCAAAGGCTGCACGGTTACGTGCTTTGCTGTTGTGTCATCAGCTACAATTAACATGCCTAATTGTAGCACAGCTCAGTTTCTGCCGCTCAAAAAAGCCTCTGAAGTGCGCAGCATCGTGGTTGTTGCCCTATTTCTGCCCTCGAGGTTGTGCCATCTAGGCATGTGCAAAGGCTTTTCAACACGCCTCAAGCAGGTCAAAGAGGGAATTATGTAAGGGCAATGAAAAAACAGGTATTCACTTCCCAGCAATGATCTGCAGTAATTACTGAGGTAGGTTTAATCGCAGTCAGTGTTTCCTCGCGCTGAACGAATCTTACAGCAGACGCTTCAGGAGGTCGCTGCGCCACCTGAACCATGCCTCGACTTCTGCCTGCAGTGTCAGTGAAGACTTGGACCCCAACGAACTATTTACACACCAAGAAAGCCCAAACTGAATTCTCTGCTGTGAATCTACAGGAGGGAATGAAAAGGAAATAACCTAGAGCAGAGGTTGATCGCGAATGCGAGCTCGAAGGAGCCAGCGGGTTGTGGTGGATACCTGTCTTCCCCTTGAGACAGCGACGCAGAGGGCTCTCCGGCTCTGCTCCTGCCTTGATTTGTGTCCCCCATGTCCAACCTCCTGCTCGGAGCAAAGCAACCCCCAGGAAACAGCCGGGGTAGCGCAAGGAAGGTGGGCAGCCGTCCCTGACCGAACTCCTCGCGGCCGTCTCGGCCCCAGCCCTCCTCACCTGGACTGCGGGATTTGTAAACAGGATTTGTTCTGCTTGTAAGGAACGGGCTGCGCGTCCCAGTTCGGGTGACAAATCCAGCTTTTCTAGTCTCTCTTTAAATAGATAGGAACAGGCAATCTCAGCTTCTGTACATCCATCTAAAAATAACTGGCTGAATAGTATCTAGATAACTGGTTTTAAAATCCATCTTTTCCTACATAAATTGTAAACAAGTAGAAAATTTAAATAGTATTTTGTAAAAAAGCAAGGACAATACAAGTTATACAAAAATCACTCTTCCCTGCCTCTTGCCTCCCCCCGCCCTCCACCCCCATCCCAACAACTGAGCCTAAGCAGCTCCGGTAGGAGCCGGTGATCCTCGGCGCAGTTCCATTTCCTTCTGCAAAGCGCTCATTCCTTTGTCGCGTTTCCAGTGTTAACCACTTAAAACTGCCTGCTGTGTGTCCTTTATACAGTGTTTAATATGGGGCCCTCCCCCTGGGCTCGATGAGAACACGTATCAGTTTGTTATCTGACCAGAGACCGAAGAGCTGCGTGGAGGAATTCCTTCAGCATTCAAGAGCTTCCTTACGCCCACCAGGAACGCTCTCGCCGTGGCCCTGTCAGGGAGATTTCAAGGGTGACACCTACTGACACGCAGACGCATCAGAGGGAGGGGAAGGTTTTTCTTAAACAAAGAATAAGGAATTCAGCAATGGTGTAATGCTGGGTAAATAGTTATCAAATAAATAATTACCTACAGGTAGGCTCAAACGAGGCAACCAGCTTTTTACTCGGTAATTCAAGACTCGCTGAACACTCTAGCTCTGACGCAACTACAACAACTCTGGCTTCAAATCGGAGAAGCCCGTTTCGGCTTCCTGATGCAAAGATCAGCACCTGCTGAGGGGCACGGTACCACTGAGCATTATCACGCCGCCGAGGAACGGACTGCGAGCCGTACAGCCCCGGCGAGCCCTCCTTCCCCAGAAAAGCCGATCAAGCGCTGGTCCCGTCCTCTTCGATGACGCGGTTCATGCTGGTGCCGTGTGTGATGTGTGTCATTGGGTTGCTGCTGAGGTCCCTGATGCTGCTGTGACGCGACTGCTCGTTCAGCCGGTGGGAACTGCTGTGCCTGGAATGATCAGTCAGTCGTGACATGCTGCCGTGAGGTAGTCTTTCTTCTACGCCTCTGTAGCTGCAGGGAGTGTACCTGATTTGGAAAAACAGAGGACAATTGTTAGCAGCACTGAGAATGTAAATAAATCTCGGTGTGTGTGCGCGCACACGCACACGAACCCTCAGCTTTTATGAAGAAAGGTTTCCCTGCTCCGTCGTTTAGCTCATACAGCCTCAGGCAAGTTGTTCCAGCTCCTCGTGCAGCTCCGTTCTTGCCACAGTGCTGTGCAGAGTATTGATAATTAGGTGAGTAAATACTTGATGATAAATGGTGTTATAACGCTTCACTACTCGAGTTGGAGTGGGTAACTCTTAGTACTGTTTATTTCAGCAGGGCTATGACTATTCGCAGAAACCAAATCCATTTACACGCAGCCAAACACAAAAGTGCCAAACTGACGTTGGGACAGCTCTGTTTTCCCATGCACTTGGTGCAGCACGGATCACTGCCTGCAGGAAACCCAGTGCTGAACGCAGGCTGCACAATTCACTGGCACTGACACAGACTCCGAAAACGTCACAGTGATTTATCTGTTAACCTAGACACTAAAAAGGAGAGGAGATGCGATCGGAGACCGCAAATACCAGCAGAACTTCCAGTTCTAGCAACACAGCGGCCAACCTCCCGGCTCGCAGAGGCTCGCCCAACTTTCCACAAGACTTTAAAGAGAAGGAAACGCACCGGCCATCACGCGAGCGGTGCAGGCTGCCGTGGTAGCTGCTCACTTTGCTGTGGACGCTGCCCGCTTTGCTCCTTTGGTCATCCATCATCGCCAGCTGGGTGGAGGAGGCGTGGGTGGAGGTGCCCTGGGTGGAAGTGCCCCGGGACTTGCGGATGATGGGGGTATTAGGGTCTCTCAGAAGAGACTGAGCAAAATCCGGCTCTTGCAGCACTTGACGACTCTCATTTACAACTCTGTACGAGACGTGCAATTTGAATAGTTAATGTTAATTGCTGCAATAAGAGGCATGAAAATGATCACAGCAACAGCACCAGAAGCATTTTACAAGCAGAACAAGTCAAATCTTACAGCTTGGCAAGTCAGACCGCTTATTTACATTATAATGGCTCTATTTACCTAATTTCGAAGCGCCCGTGCATTTGGCTACTTCACTGAAGTTCATGTTCTTGTCTCCTTCATACTCCCTGTATCTGATCCTCCAGCCTCAACACGCAGAGTAATTGCAGTGTGTTTGCTTATGGCCTTAGCCTGCACATACTGTCACAAGAATCTCCCCGGGACAGCGCTGACGCTCAGCACGCTCCGATTCCCCGGGGACCTGCCTCTCAAGGAACAGGAGGAGCGGCTTCCTCCCTCGGGTGAGCATTTTACATCTGGACTGAAACCAGCAGCGGGAAGAGAACACCAGCTGGAATACAAGCTATATAGCACGACACATATAATAAGGCAGGAGCAACTGGCTGGCAGCCCGTGGCTCAGCGGTTACAGTCCCACAGCTCTCGGTTGTGAAATCCCCTGCTGCGAAGGGGTGGCAGAGGGACACGTGCTTGGCTGCTCTACCACGGCGTGCTGAAAGGAGGTGCTACCACACCTGCAGTCCTCTTTTTTTTTATGGGGATGTTTCTTCCTCTCATCCCGCATTCTCTGTATTACTCTTTCACGTTCAGTTTCCTCCATCTGCCCCGCTTCTCCTCCTCATTTTCTTGCAGGTCCAAGGTAAGACCGTGCTCTTAAACAGCCTCCTCTGCCTTTGCTAACTCTATTCCTGTCCTCTGTCCACCAAACGAGTATGTCACCTCCACGTAAATCTCACCTAAATGTATGTACATGTCTTAAAATCCTATTAAATTGTTGTTAACCCCATGCATATCTTACTGGGTTATCTTCTGAATAAATACAACTCTGCTCCAACTCTACAGGAGGTATTTTTCCTTCAACCTCAGCGCAAGGCCAGTTCTGCTACGGATGGACAAGTCAAAGTCACGGAGCAGATCCTGCACCACTTAAAGGCTTGCTCTGTGTGTGGATCTCGTTTGAAACAGCTGCTTACAAGACAATATTTACCATTACGAGAACAGCTATCCACAGCTATTACATAACCAAATGGATTGTCCCTAAATTTATGCCATACCTCAGTCTACATTAATTTCAGCCTTCAGGAAGCTATAACACATTCTCATTGTAATTTTATCAAACTGCTTTGGCACTAACGTCTAATGCACACGGGAAGATTAAAAGCAGAGACAATTGCTTTTAACTGCAATCATGGTGAAAACAACTTAGGTTTACTTTCAATTTAAAGGTCTGATTCAGTTGGCCAGATAGGTACCTTCACAAATGAAAACTTCAATTGCACCCCTCGGCATAAGGCAGAGCAGTTGTAATATTTAACCAAAACCTAATTCTCATTAAAAAATACTTTGAAAACAGAGAGAACAATGTAAATTGGTTTCTGGGACTAAAAAATAATTATGGCAAAATGTGTGACAGTTCTTCAGTTTTTTTTGGAGCTGTTTCTTGTCCTGTCCTTCCTTGCTCCACTGTAAATAACGACAGACTTCCAAGAAAGCTGACCCTATCTGCTCCTGTCCTTGCCTCCATAAAAGATTGATCAAAATACTACATCAGGACAATGAGGGAAGAGGAGTTTATTTGCCCGTTCTCAGCTGGTTTATCTATTAGATATCAATACTCACTCTTTTTTCCTGCGTCCATGGAAGAAGCTAGCCCACTCAAAACAGGTCTTTTTGCTTCCAACCCAGAAGACAGAGGGTATCCCAACTACCAAAGCCATGAGATATTTCATGAGAAAGAGAATCAGATCTGGACGACTCATCTGAGTGACCTACAGAGAGAAAAGGAGAGAAAAGAGCATTACACAGACCATCATAGTTCGCTACTGCGTTTATTAACTCATTTAAAATAACTGTCTCTGCCTTGAGCCAAAGTAAACATCAACAGGGTTCCTCTGTTTCGTGGCCCTAGAGAGCATGACCAAACGTGATGTACAGCCCACTGTGGAGTGAAACAAAAGACTCAGCTGCTGTGAGGTCTTGGCCTTTATTTGTACTTCTGGTCTTTTGTCTGCGCCCTGAATAACTTGTGAAATATTTTCTAGTCTACAAGATATGAAGACTCGTTTCTTTGACAGAATTAACCTATATAAAACCAGGTGCTACGTATGCTGTTGGGAAAGAGTCCCACTGAAAGCCTTCATGGGATGTTCAACACTGGCCCTTTATTCCTCACCATTCACCCGAGGGCTTTACCCTCGCCTTCCCCCCCTTGGGAACTCGAGGTGTCGGCAAGGTACTTCTGCACGATTCCTACTGACCCAGCAAACCTCCAGCCTCTCCCCTTTATTTGACGGCACCAGCTGAACCTGAAAAAGCTCATGATGAAGATTTTTGCAAATAGTCATCCAAAAAATGAGTTGTTTGGAAAAGGGAAAGAAAAAATCCAAAGACGTTATTTCTAGGAAGGCTGAAAGTCGTTTTAATCCAAACAGGCATCGAGGCACTCTTTTGAGTCAACAACCCAACCCCAAAATACCTTCAAGGACAAATTTTGAAGACCTAAAGCGCATGCCTGAAACACACCATGGTCTTCTTAAAAGAAGGCTGTAGAAGGAACTAACGGCTTATTTTGGTGTAATTTAGCCCTTTGTAAGCCTCTGCGGGACAGTTACTTACACTTTGCCCACGGAAGGTCCTCTAGAGCTCAAACGCCTGCTGGCTGCTGAGTGATTTGGGGCCTAGCAGGAGGTTCCCTGCTTTTTGCCACATCTGAGGGAGTGCTGACCAGAAAACCTAAACGAGGCTTCAGCCAAAAGTCTCAGCACAGGCAGCAGCCAGGCAGGGCAACACGACTGCCCGCAGCGAGCAGGAACCTGAAGAAATGGGTGGCAGTGCAAGGTTCCCACTAGAATGGTTTTACGATGCGTAATGTTGGCTGGGAAAGATGTTTAATGAGTGGAAATTCAACTGCTCTTCACATAAATTCTTCTCACCGCAACGGAAACGCAGAAGGCACATAAGAGGATAACTAAGATACCCAGATGGCTCTAGGGTTAGTATGGCAGGAAGGTCTGGGGCTGTTTAATCGTGGGGAGACACTCACAAAATCAGGTTTCTTTGCAGCAACAGGTACCTGAAGCAACAGCTCTGAGACTGATGCTAACACAGATGATAGAAATGAGCGATTTGGGTAGGTTCTGGCCTGCTTGAAACGGAAAACAATTCCAAACAAGCTGTTCCAAGCTAGAACATCACTGCTTAAGGTACGAGTGAGACTGAAATACTTTGTGTGCTTCTGGAAACTCAGTTCGAGTTCATCTTTCTTGAAAGCCAAGGAGATACATGGACAGGTCAGCAGGATATCAGGGGACAGGCAGCCTGTCTTGCAACAACGTTGAGCCTATGAAGGCTCAAAGGTGAGAGAAAAATTATTGCTACAGAGCATGAAACAATGAAATGGAAAGCAGTAGGAAATAAATACAGCTGCATTAACCTCGGAGAAATGCTAGCTGTACAGGAGCAGGATTTTGGAATAGCTCCTGAGCAGGAACTGTGGGGCCTGGCTTCTTTTTAGGGTGAGTGTTAGTAGTTAACAAAAGATGTTGGGGTTAATGGCGACAGCCAGAGCTTCCCCCTGATCCTATGAGCCTATATTTGATGTAGAAACACATATACAAGCTCCTAAAACAATATCATAACCTTTTTTTTTCCCCTCAAACTGAAAGTCTGAACTTATTAGATAGTCGCTGTGTCAGGATGGTTTACCAGAAGCAGACTGGAGTGTGACGGGTTTCCAACCACAAGAGCACCTCACTGCTCAGCCAGCAAAATGGGCCAGCAAAAATACAGCAATCATTGCTGTAACACATTGTGTTACTACACATTTTTGACTAACATCACCACTGTTGATGAGAATTTAAGTGCCTTACCCAAAATCACACAGCACAACCGTGGCAGAACAGAACACGACCAGAATTCAGGACTGTCAATATTGGTCTTCAGAAACTAGATGCCAATCTTTCATAATGGGTGCAAAATTTAATTTAGAAGCATCACGAGCATTATTATACGGTATTTCACCAAGCTCATCTTTGCGTGAAGTGGGATCAAGGCCCTCCCCGTGTCAATTCCTTCCTCAGCACTGCTCCATATATTTTCCATCAATTTACGCCCCAGGAAAAATGCTGAAGTTGTAGATCTTTAGCCAACCTACAGACCTTTCTGTGCTTGTGTCCATTTAACCGTGCAAAACGAGTTTTCTAGGTGGTTTCGTAGTCATTCTGTGAGGTTTCACCCAAGAAAAAGATATTAACAATTGCCCAATATAAAACTACCCACCAAAATTAAGCTCTCAAAAATTAACCTTATTATCTCGTTTCATAACGTGCAAATGTGGCATTAAGTGGAATAAATGGTGCAATTCATCACTTCTTAATCTAGGTAATGCTCAGGTAAATTTTTTTTATTTACATATAATGCTTGTCTGCTGGGCCAAGCCATCCCCAGCATAAATACCTGCCTGCCTGAGGTGAATTTAATTGTAATTCTTGCATTAAGAATAAAATGACAGTTCTAGCACTAAAGCTCAGAGTTGCTCAGTGCTCTGAAAGGGCATTTGTATTTCTTGATGGAGTCTGACTGCATTGTGCCAGAGCCATCAGGCGCTGTGATGTGCGGTACTGCTCATACTGAATATAGCACAAGCCCCTGCTTCACTAAGTAAAATATATTATTCCCACAAAAATATTGTATTAAATCAATTGTTGTCAAAACTTCTGGCCTGGTATATTTGTGCTGGGTGTTACAAATAATTCCAGGCAAAAACAGAAATAAAGAAATACAACAAATACCTTCAGGTGCAGGGAAGCACATCCTGCTCTCTGGCAAAACAAGTTATTAAACATCACTGCGCACGTTTCTCGACCATGAGCTTCTTTGCACCAAGCCAGCAATTCAAGTAGGGGCACATATTAGACTCAGAAATCATTAGAACTGAAGTGACTGCACCTGCTTTAAACAACCTCTACCTGCGGATTATGAGACATTTACAGTTATTAACATAGGAAAAACCAAAGCTGAAAGTACTACTCCAGGAATATAAAACTGTAAGTATCAGGTGCTTAAACCCAAAGCCTCCGAGCCCCTTTCCAAGAAGTCCTGATGTCATTCCAAGCCCCAAACATTGCCGTTTTCTTTCATTAAACACAGAACAGGTTGCACGGCTTTGAACAGCAGGGAAACTGCACAGATCTCCCTCGTGTTCACCCACTGAAACCCAGGGGATTCCCACTTTTGCTATGCTGCATGGCTATCTGGGAGGAGTCAAAAATACAACCTACAATGCAAATATTACCAACTTTGACATGGTTACATATATTCCTGATACATGAAATTATAATTTGACCTGGAACATCCAAACTTCACCCACTCCTTTAGTCAAACGCAAAACATTCTCCAAAAGCATCTGCTAACTTGCTCTGCTTTACTGCCCAACCACAGCACTGAGAGTTGTAGAAATAAGGGTATTTATTTATAGTAAATCCCAACTGACGGCGAGTATAATGCTGAGACTGTTTCAGCAGCACTTCTAATTTAAAATTATTTTTCATATGTGCTCAGCTTCCAAAGCTCAGCTTGCCTCTTGCAATCTGCACGATTGCTGAGAGCATCCAGGTCCCTGGGACCACGGAGCCAAGGCAACAGCGGCAGCAATTCCAGCACCACCAAACATCTCGCCTTCCCTTACAAGCCACACAACTTCTACGTGTATGAAGATGACAGTGAAAACTGGGCAAGATCCTCAGTTTCTCTTTATATTCTTGGAGAAAAATGATGAAGGAAATATATAATATATCGTGCAGTCCTAGGGGCTGCAGACGACGACCCTTCCCTGTCTGCAGAGATGATAACGTTCTCCTCTTCTCCAGCCTGTTAGTTCACCTTGGGCAATTCTTTGAAGAAATCCTTTGGCAAATTTGAGGCTAGAGAGAAGTCACCCAAATTTGGGGTGAAATGAAGAAAATTAACTGAGACACCCAGGTCTATGGTGCCTATATGGCACTTAATGAACTTTCAATCTGCATTTCAAAAAAAATCAGGATATAAGCAAATGTCTTTGAGCTTAAATACACGCACACTTTAAGCACTGCTTGGGCTTATATGCCTCCTTAGGAGTGAGGAAATTAGGAAACATATAAAGAAACTGTATATATTTGTTGTTCTTTCTTCTAGAAGTATTTCAACTTAAGAATGGAAAAGGATTGCGACACTGAAGTCTAGTGGAATATACAGTTTGGGAATTGAGAAATGGCAAGAATAATAAGTTTTTCTTTTAAAATTGTATTCTCAGAGAAAATCTCTCTCTAGTAAGAGGTTGTGAATGAAAATGTGGGAGTCCTTTTATGAGAACAACTATGAGATGCGCAAAAACTACACCACTGGTACTGTTTGCTACAAATATCAAACTTCATTCCAAAAACATCCCTGAAAGCTAAACTATTGGTGTAATTAAACAGAGAGAAAGAAACTGAAACACGGCTTTGAGAATTAAAAGTGAACATACAGCTTATTCAAAACTTCCCTGGTGAAACTTGATTTTACCCTCCCAAAAACCCAGCTGGATGTCCACGACATTTAAAAGTACTCCTTCAAATACAATTGCTGCATAGTTATTCTGAACTCGTACACAAAATATTTCCCAAGTAAAGACACCTGGAGTTATCCTCTGGATATCTACGCTGACCAGCCCAGCAAAGGCAGCCTGTCTCCATTCGGCTCTGCTTTATAAAGTGCATGCTATGTACTCACTGCAGCTGTAAGCATCAAGAAGAGATTTAAGAGTATTTTAGTAAGGAGAGTTGAAAGTGTCCTTCGTTACATTTTTGGGTTACAAGACGCTGATGTACTGCAGTCATTTCCCTATGGTAACATGCTACTTCCCTCCACCCTTCAGGCAGGGACAGGGAACATCCTCACACCCTTCCCCAGTGGAAGGGGATTTAGTTATTCAGCTTCTGAAGCAGGTATCTAAGGGGGTACTTGCTCACAAAACACCCTTTGCAACTGCAGCACCATCCAGCTCACCTTAGCTGCCTAATTTTAGGAGCTCAGTGTCAACCACAGATTACGCATTACACTAATTTCCCTCAAAATCAGATCTGCACGAGCATCAACTTCAACTCTCAGCCTTGTTCTGTAAGCAATCCAAGTTGCGAAAGGCTAATAAAAGGTTCCACTGTGCATCTAAAAATAGAGGGCGACTATTTGAGCTACAAACACTGCTCCATGTAGCAGCTCTCAAATATTACTTTTTTTGGCACAGACAGAGAAGCATGAATCACTTCAGAAAAGCGATCCCTTCAATATTTACAGATTGAGCTCCGCTGCAGATGCAGCCAAAGAGGAAAAAACCTCAAAGTAATACTACTGGATAGGTCTACAACATGTTATCAGCAGAAATAACTGAAGGTCTACCAAGTGATTTAATTCAGTTGTTTCTTCGGTTTCCCACTTGGCACTGTTGCTGGCCGCTTGGCATCGTAGGCAGCGTTGATCGCTTTTGAGCTGAGCTCTCCTCTTCATCACGTTCAGGAGGCCTTCAGAACACCTTGTTATGGTTCAACTGGCACACATCTAGAGACACAGCTCTCCTCTGGACCTTACGGAGCTGTGCTAATGCCCTCCTTTCTAGGTAAGGGCCTGCCCTGCAGGTACGCTCGACATCGGGAGCCGCCTTCCCTTGGGATAGCAGAGCAGTGGCAGCCAGTGGCCATGGCTTTTGAGATGAGAACCTCTCCAAGAGGAGAGATGACTCTGGTGGTGCTGCTCCACCTTCCCTCGTACCTGACCGCCTTCCTGCATCCACAGGAGGGGCTCACGCACTCCAGCAACGCAACTCGGTGTTTGGCAGAGCCAGCAAGATTCGGCTGGCGTCGTCCTTCAGCGGCAGCCTGCACACGGAACCTGCAGCCGCTGCACAGGCACGGTAACAAAATCTCAACAAGCTTCACGTGGGTTCCCGTGTGAACGCAGGATTGTAGGGATCTAAGCTGAATCTGCCTTGCTGTGCAGCTCTAGGTCTCCAGAGGCTTTCAGCTAACAGGAAAGAAAAACAGGCAGTGAGATGCAGATGCAAGAGGGGTTGTTGTGTTGAGACATGTACCGCAAGCAGCACGGGTACCGCTGTTTCGCCCAGCGAAGAGCAGCCAACGAGTTCTGCCAGGTATGGAGATCGCCCAGGTGATAACGAGGCTCCGTGACCCGCTCCCGCGGCGAGCCGGCGCGCTGCCCTCGGTGCGCACGAGACCTCGGTGTCAACGCTTTGTTTCCCCGCCGAAGCTCCCAGTAGCAGGTGTTCGGAAAGGAGGTTAAAAACATCAATTTCGGCATTCCTCCGGGGAAAAACAATGCCGCTTTGTAGGCGCACTGTTCGTTTAAGATGCTTATATAACTAATTTCTGAATATTTTCCCCTCCTGCCCCTGAACGATCAATCACGGTTGCTTTTTAGTGGCAGAGCCCAGTGGCCTCTTCCCACTGCAGTGTATGAAATCACAAATTAATGAGCTTGCTGCACATGTGAAGTGAAAGCACAAACCCAACACCTGTCCCCCTCCTTTGGGGCACGGTTCCACAATAAGACCGATCATTCGATATTTCCCTAAGGATAAAAAGCAATGAAATTCAAATTAACCCATCCTTTTGTTGAGAATAGGAAAAGTGGGGGGAAAGACCAAAGGGAATGTGATCCAGCAGTCTCGCTTTCATAACCATTTCCATCACTGTCATTGCTTTGAAATTCAGAATATTACACTGACGCTGCTCATTTCCCAGCAAAATGCAGTGGCATTTTTCTCTGCAAACTAAAATTATTTTCCCAGTTTATTAAAATCTTGCAACTCTCCTGTTTCACCCAACAAGCAAACAAGGATCCATGCAACCATTCTGGCTGCCAGACAACACAAGCAGGAGAATTGAGAAACTAAAAGCAACTATAAAACAGTAATGGCTAAGCTGATTTATCCCTCGTTTAAGAGCTACTGAGGAAGCCAGCACATCCTTCAGCAGCTTCAGAATGGTGCAAGTCTGGGTGAAGCAGTCACACCAGGATCAGGAGACTTCCCCGCATCTGAAAGAAACAAAAGGAAACTTTTCCGGCTCTAAATACCAAAAGCCACATGGCTCAGATGGCATCTAGACTATTCCGAGCAGAATAAACACGAACATTCAGGGCCTGGAGAGCCGAATTTCCGAGGTCGCTGCTATCACACGAGAAAACTGCTGCCCCTTGTTTCTTGCTCCCAACTGTGCTTTCCTCAGCTGCAGAGGCATGAAAGCGCCATCCATCTACTTTGCCCATTGGCTCACAGTAAAACAATTAAATGGTTAGAACAATTACGAAAAAGCATTACAAACTCTTCTCCAGAATTACTTAATAACTACCGAGTGGCTGTATAACCAGGGTGGAAATGAAAGCAAAGTGATCACCCTGTGCAGGACTGGGGCCAGTAACAGCTCAGAAACCTCACGCAAGCTAAAAGTAAATAAATAAATAAGGCACTAATAAAAGCTGCAAAATTACCATCGTCATGGGCTATCTGCTGTTCTGGAGGGAATTTATTCACCACAGAAGTTAGGTGTTAGCTCGGGCACTGCAGATCCATATCAGCGTGCTGAACTCGTCTAAAACACTTTTTTTTTTCAAGAATTCAATCTAAGTGCCCCGAAAATGCATCCTTATGAAGACTGTCTCTACTGTACAGCTAAAATGCAATGCATTTTAGAAGGATTTCACTTGAATGCAGGAGGCTACAACCTCGGCGAAGATCTTGCTGCTGTCTTACAACAACCTCAGGACACGCTGGTTCTGCGGCTCCAGGAAACAGCTTCTGGGAGCGCATCCCGTCCATCTAGGGAAAGCTGAATCTCAGCAACACTATCAGGAACGTCTTGTCGTTTGTGGCTTTATCTTGAAGTGGAAGACAGCATTCAATCACAGCAACTAATTTTTTAAGTGCTAGCTATGGTTTGTAATTAGAGTGATTGCCCAAGCACCTGCCTTCTGCTTTTTACCCTTGCGAGGAACTGCTATCACAAGTTTCTTAGCACTAAAGGCAGGCATCAAGCGTCAGAAAAGTAAGGCTACTTGAGTGTACCACCATGAGAGAATTGTCCCTTCTCTCCTTCTCCTGTGGTTGTATGAGCTGAAGTTGGACATGCTCTGCAGAGAGAAGAACAATCCAACAATTCCCCACCCAGCACAATTCATTATTCATTTTATTCCTCTTGCCACTGGAATAAAAGAATCATGTCGCAGTTCCTGGGCATGTTCCTCACGCTGGGTCATTTCAGACCCTTTCCCGAGCACCCTGGGAGCTGTAGCTGATGTAACACCTCCAAGGAACCCTTTTTTTTCCCCCTTGCAGACCTGTGGCTAAGGCAGGGATTAAAATGACAAGGTATCCCTTCAAATCGAGGCACGACTCATCCAAAGGTGTCTAACGCACAGGATGAAACAAATATCTTTTTCTTAAATCTCGGTGTTCACCAAAAAGCGATGTGAAGACAGAGGTTGTGGTTGGCATGGGCTAAAATGGGGCAAAGCATTTAGAGCTGAAACAATGATTTATCAGCAAATGCTGGTTTACTGGCACCCACCACACTCTGCTCCGTACAGCTTGAAGATTAAGGCAAGATGAAGGAGATGCCTACCTGAATTACTGGGAAACCTCTCGGATCGGGGATACCGAGGGGTCACTGCGGTGGTTTGTCTGCATTTGGCAAATTTGTCCCGTGGCCAGAGAGGCTGGAAGCTCACCGTTGCCATTCAGAAAAACAAACAGCATTCTGACTTCAGATATTAGCACTTAGTTTAGAATTAAACAGAGAGTCAGGAAAACAGAACAAACCAGAAATCTAATGAACCAGAAAATCTGATTTCTGTCAACACAGCTGCTGACAAGATATTTGGATTCAAATCTTTGGCATTATAGACTCTTTCTTAAACTTATTCAATTCTTGCAAGACAAAATTCAGCAACCTTAACTACAGCCAAGCTTGGAACACATCCCCACTCCCAAATCCCGTTGCCTGAGCAGAAACACTTGGCATTAAGATGGGCTGAAAGGAAGATCCTTGGTCAGGCCAAGCCCCGAGCTGCAGCAGGCAGCAGTGACACACGAGCCATTCTGTAACCCACCTCCTTCCTGAAGTTGTGAGCCCCTCCCCGCCTCCAATTTCTCACCTAATTCTTTCCTTTCCAATTAAGTTTAATTCACAACCACGGTATCACCCTGCCAGCACTGCCAGTTGACCTCAGCAGCTCTTTTCGTTGTCCAGCTGGGTTTCTAAAACCCTAACTGCTTCCCTTCTTTTGCAAGGCTACGTACACTCTTACACCCTCCTCCTCCAAAACAAGCTCTAACAGAGCCGTCTTTCTGGCACCCTTTCATTACTTTTCATTTATTTTCTTGTTTTCTTTTTACAGCCTTTTTGGAGCCAACACAATGCAGTCAGCCACATAATGCCGTGCCGGAAGAAACTCGCTGCACACGAGGCGCGATTTGTTCCAATGCTGGTGCTGAGTGAGTAATTGCCGCGCTGTGAAATTGCTGCAGATGAAACCAGAAGCAACAGATTAGTGTAATTTTGCAAAGATACAAACACTAGCCAAACCACAGCTTCAAGCACAAGCATAGAATTTCGGGGGAGAAGGAACAAATAGATTTTTTAGCGCACGTGGTTTTATAAAATATTTCCCTTATTCTCCACAGCAAGAAACTCTGCGTGTGTTAGTCTGGAACTCTTTTCCAAATTATAGTGTGAATGGAATATTAACGATCATTTACATGAGCAGGGCGCTTGGCACGACGGACCCGCAGCTCCTTCCAGCCTCAGCTACTCTCAGGTGCAACACAAAGAGCTCTTAATGCCCTATTTCATAGAATCATGAAGGTTGGAAAAGCCCTCCAAGCTCATCTGGTCCAACCATCGCCCTACCACCAATGTCACCACTGAACCACGTCCCCAGGCACCACGTCCAACCTTTCCTTCTACACAAACCCCCTCTTAGTTCTCTCCCAAAATAGCTGCTTCAGGATTGGAGACGGAAGCCTTTCAGATACCCAAGTTGAGCTGTTAAACACATACAATAACGCATTTTTAGAGAGACAAATCCTGAATTTCAACCAGGAGCCGCAGCATAGTCTGCTCAGAGCCCTGGCACTGGTTTTGGGAGCGTTCTGCTCCTGGCAGATGATACACGTCCTAAGTTTTGATATTGCTTATCAGTCTGGGCACTTTCCAGTTTGGGGTTCGTACTTCAACTCTCTTATGGTGAAAATGTTGTGAAATGGCCCTGGTCTTAGCATTTTTAGAGCAACACAGTAATTTTAACGTAACTCAACATTAAAGATAATATATACTAATTTCATAAATTAATATATACTAATTTCATAATTTTCATATTAATAAGGAAATAACACATAAACAAGTAAAAATCCATATTACTAAGAATATAAAACATGAATGGCAAATGTGAATAAAACTTTTTTTTAGGAAACCCAAATATAGTCTTATTTATATAAGAAGATTATACCAAAAAAATATTCTTATGTTCTTCAATTGTATTTTGAAGCTGCAGCTGATTCTTGAGCAGGCTCAGCTGGTGTGGAAATCAAGCCTTCAGAGATGTTGGGAAGAGATACTGGGTACCGTACCCTATGGCTGCATTTACTTTTCTGGGAATCAGAGCGATTCAGAGAAGCAGTAATTGGAGAAGGATGATGCTGGGGAGCACCGTTTGTTCACATGAATAATTTAAAACTCAAACTTGAAACGTGCGAGTGCCTTTTTTCTTTTCTCTGCATTTTCACGCTATTTAGCCCCGCCACGGCTAAGCCAAGTGGGTGTTTCACAAGATCAAGGCACAGAGAGAGCACGGCAAGAAATCTGGACAAGTCTTATAGGTGAACTTAATTTACATACCTAATTGCATTCCACCATGAAAATAGATCTGTTGTTTTTAAGTATAGTCCTAGTAAGATTTCAGGCTTAGAAAAAAATGGAGAGAATAAATATTTTTCTATTTTCTACTAAATATCTTTCTACTTACAGGTAGTATTCTGAACTGCATTACATTACAGCACTGAGCAAACCTCTCACAACCCTGACAGTGGAGCTGAGCTGGCTGCACACGTAATCCCATAGCACTATGGAGATGGTGGCTGGAGTTACATCTTCCTGAAAAGCTGAAGCTTTCAGAAGAAAAACTATTGTTAGTGGCATAACCGTCAGAGCTGCTAGCCCTGAGACCAACGATATTGCAATGCGAGCACCTTCCAGGACTGAAGTTTCGGAAATTCCTTGAAAACAAATAATGAGATGATGGAAACCCAAATGGGGACAGGACTGAGCGCACAGAGGTGCACAATCTCGTGTCTCCGGGCTGGCAGGACGAGCCCTGCAGTAGTCAAGGGATGCTACAGAGAGCCCAACAAAAGCCACCTGAGTGAAATTCACTTAGATTCGCTGAGATTTTGGCAAAATGTACAGTCAACGCCAAATTAAAGATCTATCTGCAAGCTCGTCTACAGCTATTTCAACAGCACTGTCCAAGATCTCAGCGCGACTCCAAAACCCAGTGATGGGAGTCATAATCATCACTGAACGCATCATTCTTTAGAATTTTCAACACAAATTATATGCGATTTCCTTTAATTTTTTAGCTAAATCTTTGTTGAGGTGGCTAACGCATGTACTGCAACATTAAATTCTGACTGTTACCAACGACTGGTGCCTCAAAACCAGAGAAAACAGAGCTCCTGACTTCATGGTTTTGCTGCCGTGTTAATAGCCATGAAAACCATCAGCGGAAAAAGAGCACTCCCCTAATAATCAGAATTAAAAGCTGCTATAGATATATAACACGTTTATTATAAAGAAATTTGAGTGAAATTGAAAACTCAAAAGCAGCAAGATCTGACCTCCTTGGGCAAGCAGCCTTCAGCAAAATAGTGAATAAAAAAATCTACAAAAAAAAAAAGAAAAGGTGACCCTAAGGAGTCAAGCAGGGACATGGCCAGCTCAGCCAGTCTGAAGATAATGGCTGAGAAGTCAACACTTCTTTGTCTCTAATTCAGCCAACCCAATTAAAAAAAAAAAAAAAAAAAAAAGACTCACGTGAATGAAATGATTGCTTTCACTCAGTATGTTAATTGACTGGAAATCATATGCATGCCAAGGTGAGATAAGAGAATACACTGCATCCTCTGCAGGATTTATCAATCCTCTATGTGCAAGGAGCGAGCACTGATTTACTAAGGCTAAAAATAAAGCTAAGAAATTAGCTGGAATATATTCTTTTTCCTAGGTCTGTATAACAGGAGAAATTAACTGCCTCACTCCTAAAAAAACGATGTAATCCTGTGATTACTATTCTTTTGCTGAGCTGACATTACTTTTGTTTTTGAAAGAAGTTGAGTTCGTAATTCGGATTTGCTCAGTCTCTTCTGAGTAAACAGCAATATGGAAAATATGTTTTTACCTCGCTTTTTTTTTTTTTTTTTTTGGAGGACAGAATAATTACATTCAACAAGCAAGAAGCAATTCCTTAGGGCAGATTTAAGCAAATCCATTACCTCTTCTAAGAGGAATTCTAAACAATAACTAATGAAAAAAGAGGGAGGAGGAGAAGTCTAGGTTTATAGACATCTCTAAATATATTCTCTTTATGCCTGTGCCACACACAAATGGTGCTAAGACATTTCTCAACAAAGCCTCTTTTCTTTATCCAGCTCAGAGCACTCCCCCGCATGTTTCTGAAGACCCACTGTAACACAGATGGTAAAACAGCTGAGACATTTTGTATTTAAAAAGATCACGGTAAAACCCCTGATTAGAGAAGAAAATTGCAAAAACCAGCAAATGCAGTGTATTGCTGCAAAGAAAAACGGGGAAACTCCATCCCAACGCAATTTGCAACCCAAAAAGCAGGCTCTGCGTCTCAACAATTACTTCTTGTCACTGTTTTTGGCAAGATGTTTGCAAGCCCCATCTTTTCTTCTCTTTGGTCCGCGTGTGCAATTGTTCTAAAGCATTTGTGCATGAAAATAAAGCCTGTGTCAACAGGGGTTACACTTCACTCGCAGGGCAGCCATGGGAAAAGACAGGCTGCTACAAGAGCATTTCTTAAGTGCATGCGAGTCAACTTTGCCATCGCAAAATTTTAAATCCTTTCTGTAAATTCAAATTTCTATCAAGATTTTTTTTGGGAAAAAAAAAAAAAAAGTAGATTATTCTGCGTGTATAAAAGCCAAATACAAGTACAGGCTGCAAAAGCTGAGCTGAAAGTTCAGCAGCACATCTCTGGGTCTCTTTTGCTCCTGTGCAATTTCTTTCAAAGACAGCACCACAAGCTGCAAGGTTGAGCAGAGGGAAGGAACTGCAAAGCAGATGACTAAACGCTCCCATACATACACCTGGCTCGCAGCCTACCAGTACTTTACCACCGGGGTCGCTTCTCAGTTGGCACCCGTTCATAAGAAAGCTTCCCCGTGTTGAAAGGGTTCTGCAAGAAGCTATGTGCAGTCTCCGGTTTCAGTAACGTTCCTGCGGTGTTTGTTCAGGGCACCAAGCGGAAAGGAAAGGAAGGACGAGCCCACGCCAAGAGGGAATTAAGCTCACTTGGAAGCGTTTCCCCCACCCCCGTTACGCGGGCAACCTTTAGAGAAGGATGCAAAACAAGCAGATAAAGCCATTTCTAATTGCCAGTGAGCCAAGAGGCTGAAATGGAGAGATACTTATCTCAAGTGTTAATTTCCACACGTCTAAAATGACCTCGAAAATTTACAGTAAAAAAAAAAATTTGATTAGATCAAAACATTTTTGAGAATGGGAAACGGAGTCAACAAATCCTTGAACCTAAAAGCATCAGAAGCTGGGATTAATGCTAATATTAAAATCAATTTCTCTGATATTAATTGTCAATGCATTAAAATAATCTGTAACGTGGTTCAACTTAAACATTAACAGAAATATATTAGCAAGCTTTGTTTTCCCTTGTGCCTGTACTAGATACATATAACTGCCACCGACAGACAAGAGGCACTATTAAGAAAACATTCCTTCCTTTTAAGCTGCTGGTATCTTAGGTAACCACAATTAATCCTCTCTTTTCTATCTGACACCAGCAATGAACACAAGTGAGTGGGTGAGAACTCCCATGGTCGGGAGCAGCCCATTTGACATCACTGCATGGCGAGACTGGAGCCTTGTCTCCGAGTGCAACAGATAAAGCAGAGAGGAAAAAAGAGCCAGGACTGACCGTCTGTTTCTGTTGCTGATAGAAATGACATTCAGCATTACATCTTCTTAAAGCATCACTCTTAATAGTTAACTCCCTAAAAAAAAATCAAGGAGGTTTTAATTTTTTAAAGCTAAGATCACAAGGAAAATAGAAAAGGCTTGTAGAGATAGGCATAGTAACCAGGGAAAGGGAGGGACACACAAAAAGAAAGCAAAATCCCAACCTCTCCTCTCCCTGCCCCCAAAAATAGCCCTAGAATTTTCCAGCAAAACTCCTAACATAAATATATTTAAATAAGAGCAAATGTGACCTCTTCAACCAAACAATAAATTAAGGCAGGGTACAATTCATCTGAATATCCAACAAATCACTCCAAAAGTGCCCATTCCTCTGCCTTAGGTAGAAAAGGGAGCAAGGATAACTGGCTCAGATGGAGACATCTGAAATTAGATACATGGGGATCAATGACGGGTCCCCATTATTTTACTTCTGAAATTCCACTGCTTTATATGAGGCCAAGCCCAAAAGCTAACAAAACAGATGACAAAGCGGGGCAGACATTGTGCACTTGCCCAGTGCTGTTCACAGGTTACGTCTGTCATAAAACGACTCCACAGCTGGATATCTGCGTTTCAGAACCTTCCAGCTCTACATGCTCTCTTGTCACTACTTTTCCTTCTGGTTCCGGGCTTAGGAATCTACCCAGAATATATTGCAACAATGACTGGACATTCAGCACCCAGCACAGAACCAAGCTCCTAATGAAAAATAAAAAAAAGAAAGTGAGTTTACAACACAAAACTGAACTTATCCTGCTATCAAGTCTTCCCTGTCTACAGTAAATCCTACGTGCTACCCACATCTCCCTCCAATCTTCTGAACTTCTAAATACCACTGACAAGATAAGCAGGCAGCACCACGTTTACTCTTAGCACTAAAGTGTTTCAACTCAACAAAACTTTTTGCCCCCATGTGTGGGCAAGTTATGCATATCACGTCACAAGCAAAGATAATTCATGTTCCATTTCTCAAGGACTCGCAGTAGGGTAGCGAATGTCTTTGAAATATCTTCTTTCTTTCTTCTCTTTAATATCTAAATGAGACGTCTTTCCCACCAGCGCAGTGCCTAGCCCAGCCCTGAGGCATTTGCGAAAGCTCCGGAGAGTCTGTTTACACTCGGATTGAACAGAAACGTACCTTAACTCAAGACCTTCTTTATTTTGCTTGAAACCTGATTTTGCGGATCAGTCCAATTAACCTTTTCAGGCCTAAACTACCTTAGACAGTTCAATTATGCGAGTAATAAAAGAGGTAAAAGCTTTTAACATCCATTAACTGCCACTCCAAGAGAGCCAGGCCATATCGACCACGTGAACTCCTACTTGTCATAGGAGGAACGTACATTACAACCATCCTTGGAGACAGCCTTACGTCGCTACTTCACTTTGTAGCCAAATTTATCTCAGTTTAGAGACGTACTTCCATGGATTGGGGCAGGTCGTTGTGTCCCAGTTTGATCACCTTTGTCATTGCCCAGAGGAACAAACCTCTGCCGGTCTCCTTGTACAGAACAAAACACTGCTGTGCCTGGAGATCAAGCGTATGTAACGGTGCCTGTATGCACCTCAACCTTTTTTAATCCTTTTACCTTATCTCAGATATATCTGAGAACAGATTTCTGATGCAAAGGTGAACTTCCAGCTTTTATATCAACAGGAATTCAGACCCCGACTGGGCACAATCCTGGGTTGACCCTGCCTGAGCAACAGGATTGGAATAGGTGACGTCCAGAGCCTCTTCAACCCAATGGATTCTGCAGTTCTGCGAAGGGACTGGCCAAAGTCACATCCCAGCCCAGCACCCGAATTTGGTACCGAGGCACAGCACGCTCCATCAACACACAAGGTAGAAATTGCGACAGAGGAGAGACAAACCGACAGCTAACCTTTGGGTCAGGATTGAGACTGAAAAGCCAAGGCAGTATGTAGAACCTGCTAAGAATGGCCAAAATTATCAAAGACATAGCGATGAAAGATAGTCACGTTGGACATTTTCTCAGTGATAACAAAAGCTTAAAGCTTGACTCTGCATTGCATTAGGAGCACGCAGAACCTCACCTCCCCAATGCCCCACCCGGAGCCCAACGTTATGGAAATCCAGCGCTCGGCTCTGGGGCTGAATGACGGCATCGGCAGAACCACCTCTGTTACAAAGAGAAGCAGCAGGAGCAGCAGAAAAGCACGTAATCGCAGCAAAACAGATGACTAGACGGGATTATTTCGTTATTGGGTTGTGTCATGCTTCCGTGCTTTTTTCCCTGATTTCTGCACGTTATCTCAATACCAAATTGTACCGTACACTCACAAAAAAGATAATATATGAGAGATCAGGTCAGAATTTTAAGGCACACAGTCCAGCTACAATGCTGCGTGTTTATGATGGGGATACTAGGTTCTATAGCTAGTGAAAATTAATTTTTTTTACGTTGTACAAACTCTTATTCCACAAAAACAGAAATCCATTTTTTGAGGCCAAGCGTGAATTTCTTTTTTAAGGCACTGAGTGAAAAGTGGGATATCAACAACAAATTCAGCTTTCATTTGAATATTACTGTGCTGAAAGTAGACTACAAAGGCACTGCTTCCCCCTCAAGAAAATGAACGTACTGACCTTGGTGAGATTGGAAGGGGATGGACTACGACATTTTTAGGCTGCTGTGAGCAGGTAATTCACAGAGGAGTAACACTGACTGCAACCAGAGCACATCACTGCAACTACTCTGAATAGTCCTAGCATCAGAAGCCATACAAATGAATATTTCTGGTAACTACTTACTCAATTTGCCGTTATTCATACTGAAAGACGGATGATCTAACACAGAAACCTTGATATTTTAAACTCATTTAAGAAATTTGCCCAGGCTGACACAAAACTCGACTCCCTGAGTTCTTCGCTCTCCCAAACCTGTTTAAGTCGTTAAACATAAAAACGGTGCATATACCCTGCAGTGGGCAAAGTGCGACTAAATTTCTTAATCCTTAGATACACTGAATGTACTGTAAATAAACCCAACCCCTCAATGTACTAGTTGGCTTTTCCTTGCTAAAGGAGACTCGAGGAAACAATATTCGCTCTGCTCGATTTTTGATGGGTCATATTGGAGCTCATCTGAGCCTCACAGGCCTGGTACGAGAGGGACAACAGCCGCCTTTTTTTTTACCTGCACTTGCTGCCCAGGCTGCAGATTCAAGCTCCTACCTGACCTGCAAATGCTAGAGAAATGTGAGGACTGGGCTGTGCTCATGGGGAGAGAGCTGCTGCTTGCTTTTACAAACCCTCCGCATTCTTCCTTGTCTTTCCCAGCACCTTGGAGGGGCAGGGCAGGGTAACACCAGCTCCCGTTTGCCCTGCACCTCTTCCTCCAAGAGAGGGAATATCCATTTCCTGTCTTTGTGGGGAAAAAAATAAAGATTTACTTATATGGGTGAGCTTTACACTGGTCAGATTAACAGAAACAGCAGGAATGGCACGAATCTAATCCTGTAAGGCTAGACAGAAGAACAAAACATTTCACAAGGCAGATGCCTCCCAGATCCAACACCGTGATACGTGGCCAGGTCAACCCAGGAAGCATCCAGGCTGCCAGAAATCAAGGTCAAAGCATAAAACTATCTTTTCGCTTCCTCCATTTTGGGGGCTATTTAGTTCCAGGTGTTGGAAAACGTGTGCCAATGCAAGCAGCAGATTCCAACTACCACAACTCCATCTAAGCCATGCACATAAAACATACGCCCACTGTGAAATCAACTGCTACTCTCAATTTAGGATTTTTTTTCTTCTAATATGGAAGAAGCTGATATTCTAATGTCAGGACCCAAAATTCAAATATTTAAAATTAAATACCATCAAGGCTTAAAAAAAATATGGTGTTATTTTGCAAGCAAGTGATACTCTCTAGGAAGCTTTAAATTTTCCCCTCATTTAGTAATTTATTTTACTTGCACAAACTAAGCATAAAATGATTTTTCCCCACTGCTTTGGAAATTTGTTTTAATTATAAGTCTGGGTAGTGTAATTGGGGAAGCATGTTTAGCTTACAAAAAAAAATTGGATAGGTTAGAAGAAAAATCCTTCTAACACTCCCTAGGCTCTACGGGTCCTTCAACCCAATTTGACGTGAATGAAACCATTATTGTTCTTTTGACTCCTGCTGAGCCATTATGTTAACGGTTTTCTAGAGACTTGGGTAGCATTTTACTACATGTTTTCATTATTCCACCAGGCAGGATTTTGGTCCTTAGACAGCAGAGGTTTCAATATTTAAAATACTCTTTGTTCTACGTTCTGAGAAAGCAATACGCATTTTAGATTGGCATATGGGTGGGTATTTGGAATTAACTGAGAAAACTCTGTCCCTCTCTTTCCCTCTTTTTAGACATCAATCAATTTAACATATTAAGAACTGCAGCAATGAAGAGTCAATCAAGCAAATGAAACTGAACACACCCACTGACAGATATTTCCTGCCATAAAAATGCTCACACATTGGATGGAAGAGTCACACCCTAATAAAATTTAACAGAGAAAACAATAAAAAGGGTTAAAAGGTAATAAAAGGATTATTGTCAAGCTACATAAACTAAGCCAAACCTTTAAGTGATATTTTATTGCATTAAAATGCAAGCTTTGGTGACCCAGCTGGTGTTTTAACTGCTTTAGAGCAAAAATACTAACTTTTTTTTTTAAATACTTGTGCAGCTCTGTAATAAATGGTTGCCGTACAATCCTCTTGAAATTAAGTTATTTTCTGCATCTTATTTGACAGCATTTAAGAAATACCATTCCAAAACCAAGTTGCTACTTTGGCTCAAAAAAGGCAAGCAGGATTCAAGTAATTGATACTTACACAAATACGTTCTTTGCAACTGCACCAGCATAACAGTGACGTAAACTGGGGACAGTTTGGTATCTAATGCTCTTACTGTCTGCTGTTCTGTGACAACTCTGTTAAACACAGAGTAGGTATGTGTAATTTTCTTTACCAACCAGCACTGATGAGCTGTAACCTCTGGTTTTCTTCAGCAGACATTTCAAGTAAGATTTTATGTTTCTGACACATTCATAGATTGCTTTAAAATGAGCACAGAACCCGTAGGCTGATCGAGGCAACAAAACCATTACAGGAGAACAAGCACTTGAAAAAGCAGTAAGGAGGCTGACGACAACTGAGCTTAAATGCCAAACTCCTTCAGAGCAGAACTTCTATCACATATCTAAAGGCCAAAAATAAACTCATTAAATGTGTTCTTGAAGTCAGTTTAAAATAGCATCTTATATCCTGTGTAGGTTCCATATGGACCAGAAACTCCAAAGCTATTAGCTATAAAAAGAAGCACCACGCAGCTGATGCAAACCTCCAATTTCCCAACAATACTTAGTCTTCCAGAAGGCTCAACACATTATCCAAATAACTTGAGAATGGTAAGAAACTTCCCTTGCAGGAATAGCAGCACTTTCAGTTAGGGATGACAATTAAGGCTTAGCATAACCCCTCAATATCCAGTTTTTGCACTCCTCAACATGTCATATTGATTTCCTCACCTGGTAGGGACACGGGATGTGATATTCCCTGCAGCGTTCTTGAATCCACGTCGTCTCCCACACACCTCGATAAGCCTGCTCATAGAAATAGCAGCCAATTACAACCAACAGTGGCACGAGGTACAGAACACTGAACACGCCAATCCGGATCATGAACTTCACTAGCTTGTCCTGGTTCTCTTTTTCTAATGGGATTTCAATGCGAACCCGATTGAGAGAGATAATGCCAGCTAGCAGAAGGGAAACTCCGACAACAACATAGAGGCAGAGGGGTGCGAGTACAAAGTATCTTAATGCATCCACATCATAGAGGCCAACAAAACATACGCCGCTAATATTGTCACCTTCAATTTTATTCATTGCTAAGAGGATGATGGTTAGAGTTCCTGGAATGCCCCAGGCACTGGCGTGGAAGAGCAACGCTTTCTTCTCGATCGCTTCGCTGCCCCATTTTGGCACGGCTGCCAAGAACCATGTGATGGTAAGAATGACCCACCAAACACTGCCAGCCATGGTAAAGAAATAGAGTACCATGAAAAGCATGGTACAAGCTTTGTTGTGAGAGCCCTGGGTCACTGTGGAAGCCTTGTACTGGGCAGGGCTCGATGCGTTACACGCTACTCGGTCTTCAAGCAGAAAGCCAATGAAGAAAATTAATGACACCATCATGTAACAGACAGCATAAAATATTATCGGTCTTTCTGGATAGCGAAATCTTGTGACATCGATCAGAAAAGTTAAAAAAGTAAACAAGGTAGCAGAAAGGCAGACGATGGAGATCACTCCGATGAAGTAGCGAGCAAAGGAGAGCTCTTCACGACGAAAGTACATATTTGGGCAAGGAGGGGAACAGTCCCGTACCCTCAGGAAAGAGTAACCCAGATCAGGGTCGATTTTCAACTCTCGAGGACACCAAAAGCCATAATCTCTCTGCACTGCCATTGGGGCCTCTTCTGTGGGCTCCCCACCTAAATTGAGGTCAACAAGGCGAGGATATGGCTCATCACAATCCGGGAATCTAGAAAGTAAGAAAAGAATTATTTACAAGAAATACGCACACACTCTGCAAAGCCCAGTAACATCATTTATTTGTCTGATTTTAGACACACGGACTGGAGAGAAAGCAATGTTAATCCAAATAATGGGTAATGAGTGAAATACCACATTATACATAAACCAGGTCTAGAACTTATTTTCCCAGACTTCAGTGGATGGTGAAACTGTACAATAGGTTTAAAAATAGAGAAATAAATGGACGAGGTGCCTATTGGGGCCTTAAGCATAAAGGTGAGGATAAAAGTCCATCTGAGGATGTCTCTAAATTTAGGTTTACAGTAAACTGAGGTGATGTGCCTAAGGAAGAATGATTTTATAGATCATTTTAAACCCCTTCCCTATGCTACCGCACTAGCTGCTATCAGACAGGACAGTGAGCTAGTTAGACCAAAAATGCAGCCTAGCACTGCTACTGTCATTAATAAATGAAATTATGATGAAGATACTCCTGCAGTTAGGTCAAACTGATGGCAGGCTAAGGTTTGCTGGAGAAGCAGTCTGAAGCTGTGAAGGAGAGACTGGGGGGATTCCACACATAGCTGCCCGGTTCCCCCCTCTGCCAGATGTTATCTCCTCAGCAAGCACAGCGTAATCTAAGCGTGCAGGTTCCTCTGCCACAGTTCATTTTCTGTCACTCTAACAGTAACACAGCAAAGCTTTGGTAGCTTTATCTGTGGTTTTGAAATTTCACTGCTGGTGTGGGCCGTACGTAGGAGGACCTGAAGGACCCAGGCACCTGTTTGGAGCACAGACTAAGAGCAATCTTTGATCCAGATTATCAGCACCTAGAAGCATCCTCTGACTTTACTCTTTTGCTAAAAGAAGTTTTTGATTGTTTTTCATTCTCTCCTATCCAACTGTGAGAAACTATTTCTTCCTGATCGTGTTCCTGTACTTTATTAGCTGTTAAAGTCACTTACTAGAAAAAAAAAAAAACACAGAAAGACATTGCTTTCATTTACATGTATATTGCGTTTCAAATAGATTAGAACATCACTGAATGCTTTGCTATAAAATTATCTCACAGAATCAAAGAATATCCTGAGTTGGAAGGGACTCACAAGGATCACAGAATTATAGAACATCCTGAGCTGGAAGGGACCCACAGGATCACTGAGTCCAACTCTTGGCTCCACACAGGACCACCCAAAAATCAAACCACACGTCTGAGAGAGTTGCCCAAATGCTTCTTGAACTGAGGCAGGCTCGGTGCCATGACCACTTCCCTGAATTTGCGTAACTTAAAGCTGAAAATGTCTTTCCACACATGCTCAACAAGAGGTAGAATCTCTGAAAACAGAGATTTTATACGCTCTGCAAAACCAGCCGGCTTCCCCTTCAGAAAAAGGGGCTATTAATCTCCAGCATGAGTAACTTTGTATAACTCTCAGAGGAATTTAGAGCAGTATCATCTGTTCTACTTTGGTACAGCAAATAAAGCCAGGTCTGCATATATGACAAAGAAGAGGAAAACTAGATTGGTAAATTCATTCATTTAATATGCATTAACACTTTAACATAAAATTTTACAGTAATTGCCTACAGAAATTTTCAATTCATCTCTTGGGCAGATGATAGAAACATGAATTCAGCTTCCTCCCCAGGAAACGAGCTGTGACACAAACGGAAGGGAAAATGAGGGCACTTGTAATGGAACACATTTCAACTGTCTGTTTTAGTGTGATCTGGGATGTTTTACGATCTGAAATACTGCTCCGGGATTCCGAAAGAAACAAGACAGATTTGCTCACCTGGTACACTCCATATCCTCAGGCCAAGAGACCCCAAACATCTCCATGAGTTTGGAGCACTCGCTGTATGCTCTTTGACAGAGCCTGCGACACGGCAGAGTGACACGGCCGTACTCCATGCACACGGGAGCGTAGAGGGCACACAGAAATGGTCGAAAATCTCTGGAGCATTCCAAATTCACCATCGGATGAAATGGCTGGAAAAGAAAAGGGAGAATTCAAAAGCTTCAAACGGCAGCTTTGTAGAACATTCCAGCAGGAAGCTGTAATTTGACTAATGAGGTGTTAGGGCTTTCACAACCATAACCTTCTTTTTCTGAACTTTTCCTGCTGGAAGAACTGATCATCATAATACAGCACTTATGCATTTTAGGAAGGCAGGCAAGTAAGAAGCCTGGGGACAATGACAAAGACTCACAAGGGACATTTATGTACTCAATTTGCATCAAAATCGATGGGACTTAGACAGCTAAACACCTTTGAGGATTCAGGCTCAGACTCACACTCTCCAATAAATGTCGTATGAACTTCTTTGCATTGCTTGTTTAAATGACGGACGTCATGAATCACTAAGTGCTTATTTAGTGGGATAATATGAAAAAAAAACACATTCAATTGATCAGACCGCAGTCTGAGGAGTATCAGAAAATGTAAGACTCCTTCACAGTATGGAAATAAAACATACTGTGATTTTTTCAAATACGATTTTCAGATCCCTACACAGTAACCGTAAATCCTATCTCTACTTCTTAAATATTTTCAGCAGGGCTGGGTTCTTCATTTTGATTGTTTCAACAAAACACAAACACGGGACATTTTCCATTACGTTCTTCCCGCAGCATCTTGTCCAACCGAAGAGACCCATCTGTTAAAATCTCAGTTCTGTCCTCACAGTTTATCTGCAGATAAAAAACAGTCCCACCATACACGCTGCCACAGACACACAGGCTCACAGACACAAAACTTCTTCGCTTCCAGCTCAGGGGTGTAAGCAGGGCGAAGTTACAGCAGGTATGCCTGTTCCTGCCTAACCAACAGAAAGTGCTGTGAAATGAAAGCTTGAAGGAAATTAATGAGAACAAAGAACCGGTGTCTTGTGCTACTCGTTGCCTTGTAACAGGTTTAAGTCACGGTGGTATGGTGATAGAAGCACTTGGAAATTCTGAGGGAAAATCGACCACGAATAGCCAACGTGTAGCTGTTCTTAAACATTTTTGAAGGTAAGAAATAAGGAAAGAAATAGAACAGAGACTTGTAACTTCATGAAAACCGGTGTACGTTGATAATCCATGTTATCTTCTTATTATCCAGCATGGATTCATTTTGTTCTTATGGCTTGACAGCTCTTCGGGAGTCAATATGTAATTCCTATCACTGACCACTGCCCAAAGCCTCACCGTATCTTTAGATATCAACCTAAGATCAATTACATTCTGTTAAGAGTAACTACAGAATAGCAAAATACATACTTACAAGATTAAAACAAAAACTAGAATGAAACAAAGCACTATATGAATGTTCAATGACTCTGCTACCTCCAAAGCGCAGAACCAGCAGTGGCCCTCTAGCAAGCCCCTTCTTTTCCTTGGCTTGTATTTCAAATAAAGCTTGAAGGGAAAAGGTGACAGTTGCTTGGTCAAGGCAATACTGCAGGGTAAGCTAACACAAACTCTCTTCCAGATACATTTTTCTACGAAGCCCATTATATTGAAACCAGTCCCCTCTCCACAGCCTGGCAAGATTAGCAAGAAATCTAATCGTCAGTCTGCTGCAGTAGCAGAAGCAGAAATGGACCCGCTATATATAGAAAAACCTAAATCTTGCTGAAGCTGAAGAGTAGGCTGTTTCGAGAGCTAGAAAGATTACATTTTTAGCAGCAGTTTCCTGGAGAGTATTTTAAACCAATTCAACATTTCTTTTTCCCAAACTACAGGGCAGAACAGACCACCACCAAGAAAGAGGTCATCTTCTGTGACTATATAAGTGAGAATTACCAAAAATAGCAAGGCAAATCTTCAGATTTCAGTTCTTTCTTATCTCCTCCTTAAGACTGCCCTTGCAAGAGGTTCATTTTGGGAATATAAGACACAACCACGTTGGGGTTTTGTTGAAGTTTTTAAATGTAACTAGTATTTACCAAGCTGATTGAACTCTCTCCAGTGCTGCACATTTCTGGAAATGTCGTCACATAACAACAGAGCTGTAACTATTTGGCAATAGCTTACCTGAGAGGCAGTATAAACCTCTGCAGCTATCGATGAGGAAAAAGGAACCAACAGTTGGAAAGTATTTACATTTACAAGCTCATTGTTACCCACGGAAAACTTTCTACTTGACTAAATATTTACTTCAGATGTGCACGCTTTTATTTTTAAAGTTATCGCCTATAACACTGGTAAGTCTAGTGTTTGGAAACAAGGATCCATGAAATTGCTTCTGGATAGTTTTGACACCTGACACGACTGGCAAAGACATAAAATAATGTCATCCTTTATTTGCTGCAAATGGAAAATGAAAAAGAAAACTCTGCTTTTATTTTGGGGAGGGTTTAACTTCCTTTCTTTTCAAAGGACCTAGGAAATAAGAAAACGAAGTGTGTTCTTTATAAAAGTAAGCTAGTGGCTAATGCTTGTTCCCCCAAAGTCCTGCCTCCTGCTGCTGCAGTCTCGCATGTATCCACCCTTAAATTGCAAGTTGTCCTGCTGAATGCTCCACCACACTCCTCTTTTCCATGAAGATGTTTCCGAAATTTCTCTTTTCCTGCTCACCCTCACTAAGGATGCGTTTGGTTTGCACAAAGCTCCCTCCTTTAGGAAGGTGCCCGCTTACCTCAAGGTGTGCACATCAGAAAGCTGGGCAAAGCCAGCTCCAGCACACAGCCACCGTAGGGCAAGGACAAAGCAGGAGGCAGGCTCAAGGGAGCACAAAGGCACCAGCGCTTCCTTGCACCCTGCTTATCCTGCTCTGGGCTGGTGGCTGCCGTAATGGCCAGTCAGCCCCAAACTTGTGCGGGATTTGCTGCTCCACCTGGATGTATACATGGGACCTGATGGATTCATCCCAGAGAGGTGGCTGGTGTCATTGCGGGACCTCTCTCAATTATTTTTCAATGCTCTTGGGAATCCAGAGAGGTCCCCGTTGACTGGAAGCTGGCAAACGTGGTCCCAATCTTCAAGAAGGGCAAGGAAGAAGACCTTAACAATTACAGGCCTGTCAGACTCACTTCAGTACCTGATGAAATTATGGAGAAGATTATTCTGGGAGTTATTGAAAAACACCTAAAGGACAACGCAGTTATTGGTCAGAGCCAACATGGGTTCACTAGGGGAAGGTCATGCCTAACAAATTTGATTTCCTTCTACAAGATCGCCCAGCTGGTTGACCAAAGGAAGCCAGTTGATGTAATCTTTGTGGATTTCAGTAAAGCTTTCGATGCTGTCTCTGGACACTGTCTACTGGACAGCGCCAGGACCCAAGGGAACGGCATGGAGCTGGGACAGGGGAGGGTCAGGCTGGGTGTGAGGGAAAGGTTCTGCACCCAGAGGTGGTCGGGCACTGGGACAGGCTGCCCAGGGCAGCGGTCACGGCACGGAGCTGCCAGAGTTCAAGAAGTGTTTGGACAACGCTCTCAGACATAGGGTCTGCAGAAACTCACCCCCTTCTGGCATGGCAGCTGGGGCTGGGATGAAGACGCTGGAACATCTGAGGTAACACTGGTGTAATTGAATCTTCACTGGCAAAGTCCCTTGTGCCCCAGAGGGCACGTTAGCTGCACTTAAGGTTCTTTATCCCTGCAAAGAGCAAGTCTGTTTTTGAGTATGGTCTTGGCGTACTCCTCAAAAGACAGTACAGACATACTCACCCCAAACAACATGGAAGAAATCTACTTAAATAGCAATAATTTAATAGGACTGCTCCACTAGTGCTGGCTGTTCTGCTTCTCAGCAGCTCCAGGCCTCTCTCGCACCGTTCTGTCTCCTGAAATAGCAACTGCAGGCAGACAAAAACTCTCTTATGAATTATATCAAGTCCATTTATTTTAAAATCATGGAGAGGCTACACCGGACAACAGAAAATGAGAAAATTCGACAACCACTCCTCGTGAGACTGAGGAAGAGAAGCTTTTTTAAACCAGTAACAGCAGCACCGTGCCCGTAAGCAGCCTAACTCTAAAATTATCTTACTCCTCCTTTGCAGCTCCTAAAATGAAAAGTCACTTCCGTCTACAGATCATGTTTTTTCACTATTAAAAATGAAGTCAGGGAGATTAAGAGAGTTTTTTACGATCTTGCCCAGGGAAGCAGCGCAAATGATGACATTTAGCCCATTCAGGCCCACTCCACTTTGGCTCCTAACAAAAGGCTCTCTGTTCGAGTGGGTTGTGCTTTTGAAGACTGCCTGTTGAACAACTCAACATGCAGAGGAAAAGGGAAAAGAACAAGGACAAGAGGAGACGCGACAGTCAAACAAATTTCAACGACTCAGGCCAAGTCCTGGGAGATCCAGGAAAGTGAAGAGAGAAATGTTTAAGAAGAAATAAACACCTGTGTTGCTCCTGAAGGTACTTAAGTACTTAAAATAAGCCAGATCACCTAACGGAGTAATGTATCTGAGGTTGTACACCCCCTGGTCCTTCCACCTCTGAGAAAAATCTTTATGACCATCCAAATTCCCTCGAGGCCAGTGACAGCAATTGCGTTACGAGCCTGACTTCTTTCAGGCTGAATAAGTTCCCTCGCATCCCTCCCCTGCTCTGCCACGCAGGTGTTGTGTATCAGATAACGTATCGCTGCTTTTCTCTGAGCTCTCCACCTTGCAATGCAACCCTATCAGTCTCTTCTTCCCCTTTTCCCCAGAATCTTCTTATTCATTTGCATAGGTCCTTTCAGAAATCTCCCCACCCCCAGCAGCGTGGCCCCGGGTCCTTCCGTCCCTACAGTTCCTGTCTGCTGAAAAGACAAAGCCTGGGCAATGGTTGAATGGCTGGCTTCTGCCAGCGAGCAGAAATTGCCTGCTTGCCTTTGTTCTTTTGGTTTTCTGGAGGGGATGAAGGAGAAAGGAAAGCCACAGAGATCCGTGCAGGTTCTTCCTCTTGTATATATAGCAAATTCTCACTGCCAATTACAAAGCAAGAACAGTAACTCTAGCTATAACGACAGTGTGGAACTGTTATTACCGAGATAACAAACCATTCTACCCTTTATTTTGTACAGCAGTAGTCATTGAGCTGGCTTGTTATTTGGGAAGTGACATGACTGCAAAATTTAAACAACAAGATTTTGGCGATCCTTCTCGACTCTGTTCGGTTATGTACTCCTTTCTCTTCACACAAACCTAGCCAGGAAGCATCCTCACAACCTCACAGAAGGAAGGAGGGAAGCTTCCTTCCCTCGGGCTCACGGAAAAGAGCGATGCTCTGACTATCAATTGCTGTTGCAATTCTCTGGTGGCAGCAACTGCCTCAGGGCGAATCCCGTCTCAGGCCAGCCACCCGATAGGATCCGCTCCGCTCCTTCTGTCCAGATCCACCCCGCTCCTTCTGTCTGCGTCGCCCTGTGTTTGAATTTAGCTTGCTATTCATTGGAACAAAACTTGGAATTGCATCTCAAAGGGCACGGGCAGCAGTGCTTCCCAGGCTGCCTCCCCAGCTGGATTTAACTCTTCGGACAACCGCCAGCTAGCCCAAACGTGGTCCTGCCTCCCGTTTGATATCCACACTTCTCATCTGACTGAAGGGCTCTGAGAGCAGAGCAGCTCGTGTGAATGCTCCCCAGAGACTGTTTCAGGCAGAATTGGTTTACCTGGGGCAGTGGCAGTTTGTTGTCTGATGGCTCCGACCTCTGCCTGCTCCTCTGAATCTCACCAGATGTCCTGGAGCCTGTACCCCACAGGTCCCCACACCGAAGGGATGCTAGCAGTGACTTGTTCCAAGTCAGTGCCCGGGGCTGAGCAGCTGCTGGAGCACTTCAACCACCGCCAAGGCTGGATTTCAGAGTCCTGACCTAACCTAAGTGGTGTTTCCTAAAAAATGAGGGGGTGCAAAGAGCTCTGAGCCGGGGCACTGACTTCTTCAGAAAGCCGCAGCAGGATGTGACAAAGCTGCTGTCACTCAGGTTAGCCTTGAGCTAGAGTGCACCATGCTGCCACGTGAGAAATGGATGCGGAAAGGTCCTGAAACGAGCAGCCAGGTGTGTAAGAGTCCCTTCATTTCTTTTAGAAACAGTCCACGCCTGCTCACCTTGAAGGAATTATGGAAGGGCAGCTTTAATCCACAGATCATATTTTCAAAGGGCAGCACGCTCATTTATTTGCCAAAGCCTGCTTTTAACGCACAGCGCCAAGACAAAGTTAGGGTAGAACACTTAGCGTCGTGTACATTCAAAGCTTACCTCACCACCAACTTCCTTGTCTGGAGAAACTCAGTGCACTTTTTATTTTAAGCTTCACAGAGCGATGCAGGTATGAAAAGCAGAATGGGGTCACAATTCTGGCCACTGTTCAGCACGGATAAAGGATATTCTCATATTTTCTGTGTGAACCGTCGTGAACCGCCTAACCCACAGCCCCTGATATCCCACCTCACGTACTTTGATGTGAGCTGGAAAAACTGTGGTTGCGATGAGGATTACACTGACTTGGTATTACTTCAGTTACTGGGAAGTAAAAAAAAGATGGTTTTAACTTAGTACTAAAAATAAATGTCCGTATTAAATAAGCTATCGAGTCATTCCAACAATAAAAATGCCAAGCAACGAGTATGCTTGTAGATTATATTTTTCTCGTGTTATAGACTGAACCAATCACCCCGTTATTCACTTTAAAACCTAAGTCCAATTATTTCACCTGGCTTACTTGTGAGAGGGCAGCAATGACGCAAACCACCCTAAGCTTCCTGGTCTGTAAACAGACAGCTGAGGTTAGTTTCTCAGCTACAGCAAAAAAAAAAAAAAAAAAAAAAAAAAAAAAAGATATAGATGAAAGTAGTTAAAGGACAAAAAATGACATCAATCTCTGTCTACATGACTAAAAGGCAATCTGTTCTCGTTCTTTAAAGAGGTCTCCTGCTTCATTTTAAATTCTGAAGTTCCTTTGGAAGACACTGGAAAGATGGCATCCATCTGTCAAGCTGCACTTTTCCTAAATGTGATCTTTCTGTTTAGGAGCTGACGAATGCAGATGGGTGGTCCTGGAAACAATTTCCATTTGCAAGAAGTGTTAGTTTTTATAAGACAGCTGAGACTGCTCGGACTTCCTCCTTCCTCTCCATATGCCTGCTGTGCTGGGCTTGGGAGAATTCCAAAGTATTACAGAGAAATAAATACACAGCCCTTTGGCCAGTGCTTTAGGCACCATTAAGACAAGACACTGTTAAGCACACTTGCCTAGACAAGCAAGAGACTATTCGGCAGGAGCTCTAAGCCCTGACAGACCCATAATTTCAATTTAAATAACACATTTCTGTACCCTGTGGTTGCAAAGACAACCTTCGAAGTACAAGCTGAGCGCGATCGATGCTTTGATGCTTGCCGAAAAACGCTCCGAGTGCTGTTGTCGCTGTGAGAAGGAGAAGGATATCCATTAGGAGAAGTGGGGCGTTAGCGATAACAACCTTCTCTCTCTCTCTCTCATCTCTGCCACTGCAGACTGATCTGCATGTCAGGGACTCACCGACTCCTCCTGCCAGCTCCAGGGAGGTCTGTCTCCTTGAAGAGTAACAGGAGTGAAGAGGATAAAAACGCACTGTTGGCACGGCGCTCAAAAATTTATCTTGCTGAGTGAAGGAGGAAAAGCATTTGGTATCGAGATCTGTTAGAAGACTTGACACTAACTCGAGAGCGCACAATGGATTCGGTAGCAAGATCAAGTCCTTCAGAGCTTATAAAAAGGGAATTTCTAAAAATAGGGAACATGAGAAGAGATACAGTAAAGGCATAGCCAAGCTTCAAAAACCCAGTCGGAGTAGCTTCACCTTTTTGTTTTTACTGCCAGAACGACAGTGTCTGCCACACGACAAACCCCACAGACCCTGCAGAATAAAATTAGGCAAGCTGGACTTTTAAAACACAACGTAACCAACGCTGAATACTCCTTCAATTCAAGAGAAGTTCTTCTCTTTCTCAAAGGCTTGATGTTTTTTACTACTTCGTGTGTGATTCTGCTAGCCGTGGTTTCTTACACAGCTAACACAACATCTCAGAACTCAGCATTAAAGCCACTGCAAACCCCAGGAAGCTTAGCATGTTCTCCACTGGGATGAGAATGGGAGAAGACTTCTGTTTTCCTAATTCCGACACTCAGGCCAAAGTGCTTCTTGACAGACTAACGAGGGGAATCCACGGCGTGCTGACTCCCCTAGAAGTGACCGTGCACTGTGGAGTTGCCATCATCGCTCTCCTACATGGCTGTGAAACGAGGACAAATTCGAGTTGTCACCTCGGGCGCCTCAGGGTGCAGCTACACAGCAAGCCCAAGTTAATCGACCCCTGCCCTTTCCCCTGCCACCAGCCTCCTTCGCGCTGCCCCGGGTTTAAGATTGGTATGAACTGGCCATGAAACTCACCTCAAAGGCCCGCGTGCTGCCTTTGGACCAGCAGTAGTGTGAAAAGTTGGGATAAGGTCCTCAGTGAGGAGACCTGTGAGTGTTGGCGTCTAAATATTCTTCCCCTAGTCTCAGGACTTTTTACAATATATTCCGGGTTGATCAATTCATGCTTTCTAAGGGTAGTTTTTTGCTGCTTTAGCACCTTAATAACCTTACAGTGAGCTTGGGAAACTCCAGTAGCAATGCAGGAGGTGCAAAACGGAGATGTTACTGGAGGAAGAGCAGGGCACAGCTAAGCCGACCTTACAGCCAGTTAACATCACACCCTGAGCTGTGGTGCTCAAGACACGCAGCGTGTTCGTAGCCATCTGTAACAGCGTTCAAGTGCCCTGCAGCCAGCCGGACACAGAAGATATTACAAGGATGCGTTTAAGGCAAACCCCCGAGTTTTAGATCATTAGCTCCACGAGACAGAAGACAAAGACTTCTCGCTATGGCTGAGAGCGCGTGCTGACACCGTTAAAACCCAGGAGCACAGCCTTCTGCAGGCAGGAGGCTACGGGGAAAAACACACCAACTGAATTCAGGAAGCTATCTGCTAACTCCCCTGGTCGCCAGGCTGCTGTGAACATCCTCCCACAAAATTCCCCTACCTGCCAAAACACCCGGGGTTTCAGACACGAAAGCAGGAATTGCCATTCCAAACCTCTCACGCCTTGCCTGCCCACATGGGATCGGCATCCCATCATAGGTTAAACGACTAAACTTTACTCCTATAAAGGTTCACCATACATCTAACCTAAATACTTCTTCCAATACCTTGCAATATCCACTAAGACTATTCACTGATTTGCAATGTACGGGAAAACAAACAGACACGTTCCCATCACAACTAGCTATGCCAAAGGGATTTATTTCCATATGCATTTGGCTGCCCACGATGGGAACTCTTCTTGGCTCTGCCCAGTATTTATTGTCCAAACTGAAAGTCAAAAAACACTCAGGTAATACAAGAAAGCCTCTTTAAAAATGGAAACGTGAGGGTTTTTTTGGTACATAACTTGGAAAGAAACAGAGCATGACACCAATCCAATCCAGCTATGTATAAATAATGGGATGCAAACCGAAATAAGAACATAATCTGCTGGATTAATACTGTAAGGACTATCCTGCACAGCAAACAAAACCTATCTGTATGTATGCTAATATTTTAACAGCTGTGTCTCAATCTAACATTACAAGCCATCTGTTATATCTACATACCAGCAAAAATACATGCGCACGGAGACACATCAACAGTTGGAGAGCAGGGATTTACATCTCTGGGCCTCAAAATTAAGGGTATTTCAGACAGTAATATTTAAAATGTACTGTTTGCTAGCTCGGCAATGCTTTTCTTCTCCTCACACTTCATTTGCAGAAAGGCCAGGCTATCGGTGTAGGGCAGGGGCTGCTCTGCCCTGCAGTTAGTTCTAAAGCTCAGCAGGCTGCTTCGCGCGCACAAACAGCGCAGGGCGGTTCTCACGGCGGCGGGGTCACGCTCCGCAGCCCTGCCTGCATTTATCACAACGGGATCCAGCCCAAAGCAAGCTGGGCTGCCTCCACGTCAGCTCAGCGGCTCCTTCTGCCTCATCTTATGATCATCCATCCCTCTCTCGTGCCCCAACTACATGTTCACAGTACTTTGATTGGGAGGATTCTCCGGGGATCATACCCGTGTTGGTGATAACTTCAGCCAGTTTCTTAACAGGAGAGAAGTAAAGCTGTAGTAGGTGGTAGTCTTCACATGCATTAATTGGGGAGATATTGGATGATGATCTAGATAAAATCTAGATTTTATTTAGGAAATCTGATGCATTTACCTGAATACTTAATTAAAAAAAAAAAGAAAACCCCAACAGTGACAGCAGTGCATTGCCCAGTGCCTGCCAGGGGCTCCACGTGCAGCTCTCCTGCGCCGCTGGCTGCATGGCCACGAGTACAACGCCAACAGCTGGAGGTGACCAAGCGAGCTGAACTTCTGGCTCAGCTTTCTACACGTTAGTATTCCACACAAAATTCTTCTTGTGTGCTATCTGTACAACGGGACTCGAACACTGGGAAAACTGGGTGGCATTTCTGGAAGGTCTTGGTGTCTGAAAACAGATTTTTCTTTCCTTATCATCACTGCAGCAAGCGTGTGTGTTCCGAGCGAGGCTACAGCAAGCCTACAGCAAGTCTGTAATTATCACTCCTGTGACTCTGTATGTTCTGATCAAGCATTGAATCCATTTATTGGGATTTTTTTAATTATTATTTTTAAACTTTTTAAAGAGACTGTCCACCCCAACCTTGCACATAATTACGGAGGAGTAAGAGGGCACTAAATGGGCCTTCTACTTAAGCAGACAGTAATAAAGAAGAGAAACAGCCTGAGAAACCCTCAATTTACTCCAACGTATTAAATGAAAATCGATTTCTGGTCCAAATAGAAGCTTGAAGATAATTAGTTGGTGACTTTAATTTTAATAATTAACTGCTTTTTAAAAACATGTCAGAGCATAGCAGCTGCAAATTAAAATTTGAGATTCATCGGGGGACTCTACCCCTCCCACTCAGCGCTAAGTTAACGAGGTCACAAATGAGCCCTACAGGGGAGGACAGGGAAAGGGAATTGGAAAAACCTGCAGTTGTACAAACTTGGGCTGGCCAGCAAGCTGCTATCTGCTGCACAGGCATCGGAGGGCCCAATTCGGAAAGCCCGGACAAAACTGTTAAATTAAGAACCAAACCAGGCTCCCCAAGTTGATTTTTCTTCTCCGCTGTTAATAATTCACAAGATAAATATTTGACAGAATTCCCACAGTGCCTTTGCTTATTTGTTTCTGCGGCACCCTAAAAGCACGCTTGCTTCTCTCAAAATAGATTAAGCAATATTTTGCCCTCAAAGGTGCCGAAGTTTCTCCATACCGTTGTGCCTAGTTCTCTGTACCACCATCAGCTTTGGGAAGGACTGCTCCCACAGCGTGTCTTTGAAACGCTCTGGCCAAGCAGGCCAAGACATAACACAGTAATAAGATTAACAAGGCAGTGGGTGGAGAGAGGGGACACAGCTGGATGGGAACAAGAAGAAAAAAAAGGACTGCCTGGCTACTTGGTGAGCCCCCAACACGGGGAGTACACCCGAATTCTTACCCAGTGAAAGACAGAATAAAGAGGAGCAAATATCAGCAAGTATCTACTGGTGCAGCAGTACATCTTCAAAAAGCATCTCAGACAGAGAACTATGCTCACAAGCACCGTAAATTTACTCAACGTGTCAGGTTCTGCACAAAATCTACTGCAGGGATGTTTGTAGCTAGGGAATATATGCAGAACAGAGTAAGTGGGATCAAACTATAAAAGAGAAGGTCAGATAACTGGGAAAGACTGCTTTAAATTGCTGGGAGATGCAAGCAATCAAGGCTGATGCAAGAGACAAGAGGGGGTAAGCGTGTCTTCCCATTGATTGCCTGTTTGAATAATTGCCTGACACTGCAAAATCCCTTTTATAACCGTCTGTATTCAAAGGGAAGGAAAATTGCATCACATGAAGACGAGGCACACGGCTCTGAGCAGGCAGACCATGGTGTGAGCGCTGCTCACCTGGCTGCTGCCTTGAGACCTGCCAGAGTGTGCTCCTGCTCTGCAGGACCCCAGGAAGCTCGCAGAGCACAGCCGGGATCCCAGATCCCTTCGTCTCTTCAGCCTCACAAGGAGCAGGACAGGGGACAGGAGTGCACGCACGCGTTTGTTAGTGTTTCGTGATGAGTTCTGCTCAGCAGCCCTTTGCTGATTTCACTCACGCTTACCTCCTGCTACCTCCAGCCTCACGGATGAGGACCAACACGACGCAGATCAGAATTGTGTCCTCACATCCATCACGCTGACTCCTCTCTGGTGGGCACTACAGGGTATGTCAGAGGAACGCGCTGTCCCTGTAGGAGCTGCAGATCTTTTACAGCCCTGGCTTCAATTCAGCAATTCAGCGCCCCTTTCGAGCCCCCTCCACGACCCTGGCTCCTAACAGCAACTAGTCCTGAGCGGGGGGGCAACGAAGCCCGAGCTTTAGCAGCCTGAAAGCTCACTCCTTGCAGACAAAAGCAACTGCCTCCTGTTGTGTCAGGGGAAAAAAGTAACTGATGGATGAGAAGCATTATGTTGGCTTTTTGTGATGCCGCTTAATTAAGGTTATTCTGAGTAACAAGAATAATTTGCCTGTGGTTTCAAATAAGAATAAGGAAAATGTCTGTGATTCCGTGATACTCTTCCGAGCGAGATTTTTCAGCACTTTAGTTGCCAGATTTTGTAGAAGCGCAGTTGGAAGACAAATTTTCAAATCCAGTCATTTAAGCGAGTTTTTACCTCTTGTAGAAGAAATATATTTCCCTCTAAGGACCACAGACTTGGTCACTTGAAAAGCCAGCATGGAAAACCTGAAGACAAAGGAACGTCATTGTTCTTTAATTATAAAGTTTGGTATAAATGGATTTGTTCAATAATAAATTACGTATGCTGATAAAACATCACAAAGGCACTTAACTATTGTGTGACACTGTTTTCTTGACACTTCTTTGTTATTGACAACAAGCATCATGCCTGAAATGGAAGCCCAAGCTTCAGTCTCAGTCTGCCCTGCAGTTACGTCTCCGCACCGCACCTGCCAGGGTCAGACACCGGTGCTGAAACAGTGCCAGGAGCGACCCGAGGAATGCCCGTCAGCGGGAACTCCACGAAGGGGTCTAAGGATTCTGAGCCGCATGCTTGTTCTCTCCTTCACAAAAAAAAGGATTCAGAGGCATCAGATAAAGGACAGTACGATCGACTTACTGCGTATTCAAACAAGTGCATATTCAAAGACATTTTCAGAAAACACATTCAAATATGAATGATGGATTTGGGCCAGGAGAGGGGAGAACAGCTGGGTGAATGGTTGGTCAGAATTATCTTGCTGGATTTAATCACAGAATCACAGAGCATCTGAGTCGGGAGAGACCCCCAGGGATCATCAAGTTAAAGATGCTTCTCACTGCCACAAGCACGACAACTTCTGTTCCCTAAATCGAGGGACGCAAACAAGCCCACAATTGACAGCAGCTCCTAAGAGCTACATTTTGGATTTCCAGCGTGCAGCTGAGCTACGAGGAGCCTTCCTTCCTCGTTCAAATTCCAAGCAGCCAAGCCTTTGTGCCGCTGCTCTCCGCTCGTCTCTTTTCAAATTTCCTGCCCCGTTACCAGGGCAACCCCTGGCTGCTGAGCCCCGCGCAGAGAGGGGCCGGGGGGACCAGAGGCGACGGCACCACGACCACCCGGGGCGAGATGCGACCGTTTCAGAGCCAAGGGAAACGAAGCCTCACGGATGAAAACGATTCCACTACCGCTTGGATGTTAAGCCGACGTAGTTGCTTCAAATCAGCAGATTCTCAGACGCAGCACAAGTGTTTCGTGCTTCTCCTGGAAAGATGCTGAATCCTCCCTGCGACGTCAGCGGGCTCTGATGGCACCCTCGGAGGCCTCCCGGACACCTGGGAGCAGCACGGCTTCACGGGTATCAATCAGGAGCTTCACAGATGCGCAGCCAGTCTTCAGCAAGGCTTGTGAGATGCGGACGAGTGAGTCCAGGCCTTGAGGTTACTGCAAGAGCGGGGTTACCCAAAGTAACATGGCGCGATGCTCACACACTACATAAAAATACAGGGCTGGCACACTTTTGTTCTTGTGCCCCCTAAAAGAGACAACAGGAGGATGAGGGACGAGGCCGGTCTATAAAACCCTAAGTGAGACTGAAAGGAAAAGCGTGGTCCTGCTCGCCGCATCTGCAGCACAAAAAGGCAGGACACAAAACCAGCGGGTGGGCTGTTTGAAAGGAAAAACCCAGCAGCAGCCAGCTCCTGATGAAACATCTTTAACTCACGCTAACTCCTTTGCCACTGACTGCTGAAGAAATTTAAGGGCCACAGAAGTTGAGGAAGGCGACCGACAAATCTGCAGGATGGGACGACGCACGGGTGCTGGCACACTCGTGAATTTAAGCAGATTTATCCTTTGAATTTTAAAAACCTGCTTTGATAAATCCTTCTCAGGCCACAGAACACAACAGCTTTGCAGCCACCCAGGAACATCCCACTGGTAGAAAAATGCCTCAAATCCAGGGAAGGCGCCCTAACTTTCTCTAAAACTCACTACAAATCTCTCCCAAAACAAATGAGGAAAATGCAGCCACAGCAGCAAGACAAACTGTAAAATTTATGGCAACTTCTCCTTGGTGTTTAAGTTATTTTATACTTAGTCTCGTCCTGTCGGCCTGCTGTGGCTTTGTTTTTGAACCCAGCCATCCTGTAATTGGAAGCATCACCGCACACTAGAGAAAACAAGGAAAGAAACACCACTTCCAAGTGGCCAGCAAAATGAGAAGTCCACGCTAGCCAAGCCACATGGCTTTAAACAAGTCCGCAGTCATTTACATCACTGCCAACTTCTCGCAGGGAGAAACACGCTCGGGAAGAACGCTAAGTCAAAAGGACAGAAAACTAAAGAGCTTTCAGGCTGGTACGTCAGCGAACAAGTTGGGCTTGAAACGCCTGAATAACCTCGGGAGAACGTAATGGGGGGAGAGAAAGGTCTCGGTAGGGAGGTGGGCTATGAGGAAGCGGTGATGCCCTGCTGGGGGATGCTCCAAACCCTACCCACAGCACACAAAGGTGGCTCTCGTCCCACAGCAGCTGCCCAATGGAACCAGATGATTTTAATTAAGGTAGAGAAAAAAGATGGGAATGAGTGACTACTCTTGTGGGAGGAGGTAAATATTAAGATCGATATTCCCTCAATGCTCTGGCACCACATTCTCTTGCCTCAGAGTTTATACTTGCACGTGTAAAGCTACAATTGACCAAAGCACATCGTCATCCAACTATGCAAAATAAATTAATGTGTCCCACCTTTCCTAATAACTCCCCTTTAAGCCTCCACCAGCTGCTACAGAATTAGCCCCAACGCAGAGCCATCTGCCTGCATGACCCTGAAAACAAGCCCGCTGTGAATAATGTTGATTAAGATGTAGATCATTCACTTTAAACTCAAAACCCTCGCACTGAACTATTAAGGCTAAACTTCATTTCCATAGCTCCAGTCCAACCATCCTTCACAATTCCTCTTTCCTTTAAGAAAACAGGGACATGGTGACAGAGATCATCTTCAACGCGCAAGCAGGAGTTCGGCGGTTTAACAAAAAAAAAACCTACTCTTCATTTTCTCACTATTAGCCTGCATTTTGAAACTATTCGTGGGGCATCGTGTCCTCATTAGCGCTCATAAAAGACGAGGGAACACTATTGCTGAAGTTATTCTCTGGAGAAAGCCTGTAGCCAGGCAAAGGGAAGAGCAACCAGGTTGCTAACACCTGCAGTCCAGCTCTGCTCTTTGAGGACTGATGAGCTACACAAAGAAGTTTTAACTCTTAGGTTAAAGGAAGTGCTCTTCGGTACTTTGGTCTTTCCTGCTGCTCCACACTAAAATTCCTTTATCTGGTGCAAGGATATGGCCCCTGGAGGGAAAAGATCAGGGGTTCCTCGCTGGGACTGCTCGTGTTCAAACGCACGTTGTGGTTTATAGCCCCTTTGGTTGTTGTCCGAGGACAGACCGCATGCTTGAGTAAGCTCTAGGTCTGCTGGGGGACCTGAAAGCTCCCCGACCCCTTCGGTTTGCTGTTCCCAATCTGGGTACCCCTGCATCCACGAACACCCTCCTTCCTCAGTTGGGATTTCGGAGCTGTCAGAGCTGCAACATGCTCCCAAACACACCACACGGCAGCCACCTAAAACTCCATCTCTCACCGAAAAACAAAGCATGCAACTCCTCCTCGGTGCTACTGGGCTTGGCTTTAAGACTTCCAAAGGTTTCTAGCCCAAGACGAGCCTCTAGCCCTTTTTTTCCCTTATTTAAGCCTCTAGCAACCTCCGAGTAGGCAAATAGGCAAAGCCCGTGCTTTAGCTTCTCTCGCTTGTGGCTCCTCTTGCTGTCTGAAGATACTGAACACTTCTGTCTTCACTGAACACTTCATTCAGATTATCTGGAAGTTCACCGGAGCTTAGTGTGAGAAGAAAAGGACTGACGGTCCTCAAGTGAAAGCCGCCTTCCTCAGAAGCCTCCTTTTGTGAGCCAAACTGCCAGAGCGTACTAATTTTTGTGCAGATCATCTTGGGAACATAACAGCTCTAGTTCTTCCCAACTTGGTCTCGCCCACTGGGGATTTCTACCACCTTCACACAACGCTCATGCCCTTTACGGGTCAAAACCGAAGCCATAAACGGATGGGTTTCAAACAGATAAACCTCAGATTTCCTAAAGCAAGAACTTCTAAGCACTACTTTATCAGCAACACGTTAGCTCTGCCTGCGCTCTGCAGTCACCTTTGCAGTTCCAGCTTTGAGACCAACATTTGGGTTTAACAATAAAATAATTTAAAACACTTACATGGCTATTTCGAAGATAAAAATCTGGAGTAGGGATAGGAAAGCCTAGAGTAAAGGAAGGAGCAGGCTTTAATCAGCTGGTGCACAGCTTGCTTTCTTATGATCACGTACAGCTCCATTGTTCTGCGGCATCATAATCTTACACACTGAAGAGAAGATTAATCCTCGCTGCAAATTAAAGTCTAAGATTAGGGTGCTTACACAACACCGACTAATTAAAACCTACTTTTCCATCAGCTTTACGTTCTTACACTTCTACAAGTTTTGGATGCAGGACCGAGGAATACGAAGAGCCCAGGATAACTGCTGAGATTTAGAAGGGGAGAGAGCATGGGCAAGGCAAAAGAAAATGAGGGACAAAGATGGAATTTAGGGGGGAAGAAGTTAAGGATTTACCGCCCGACACTCTCCCCATCCTTGCTGCTCAGCAGGAAATAGTGTCAATTCCCACGTCTCAAAAGAAATCACTCTGAAATAGAAGTGGGGCAGCACTAACCGCAGGGCAGGTGGGAACCTCACCACGTGAGCCGACATCAGTGAATTCGGCACCATTCTCCCTGGTCCTTATAAAAAACAAGGACTGAGAGAGTAGTCTGCTCCGAGTCCACCTGGGAAGGAACAACCGCACGTATCAGTACAGGCTGGGGGACGACCTGCTGGAGAGGAGCTCTGAGGAGAAGGACCTGGGGGTCCTGGTGGACGACAGGTTTGCCATGAGCCAGCAGTGTGCCCTCGTGGCCAGGAGGGCCAACGGGATCCTGGCGTGCATTAAAAGGAGCGCGGCCAGCAGGTCAAGGGAGGTGATCCTCCCCCTCTACTCCGCCCTGCTCAGGCCTCACCTGGGGTACTGTGTCCAGTTCTGGGCTCCCCGGTACAAAAAAGACAGGGGTCTCCTGGGAAGAGTCCAGCGGAGGGCCACAAAGACGATACGGGGCCTGGAGCAGCTCCCCTGCGAGGAAAGGCTGAGAGACCTCGGGCTGTTCAGCCTGGAGAAGAGAAGACTGAGAGGGGATCTCAGTAATGTCTATAAATACCTGAGGTGTGGGAGACAGGGGGATTTGGCCAAGCTCTTTTCAGTGGTCTGTGGGGACAGGACAAGGGGCAACGGCCACAAAATGGAGCCCAGGCAGTTCCGCACCACCATGCGAAAGAACTTCTTCCCGGTGAGGGTGACGGAGCACTGGGACAGGCTGCCCAGGGAGGTTGTGGGGTCTCCTTCTCTGGAGACATTCAAGGCCCGTCTGGACGCCTGCCTGGGCAGCCTGCTCTAGGGAACTGCTTTGGCAGGGGGGTTGGACCCGATGGTCTCTGGAGGCCCCTTCCAACCCCTACAACTCTGTGCTTCTGTGAGTCCAAACCCTGGTATCTAAACTCTGTAGTAATATTCCTGATGGAAAAGCTATTTGAGAAACACTGCCAGAAGCCACTTGAAACTTGACATACCAGCAAAAGCACCTACCCCAGGTGCTAAGAGCAGGGTAGCGGGGTGAGAACAAAGATAGCCACGTCTTCTGTCGATGCCGTGTCTGGGTATGCTTTTTCACTTCGAAGGGAAAAAAATAAACTAGTTTTAAGACTCCAAAGATCACCACAGAGAGAAGAAGAAGAAAATATACTGCCACAAAAAACTGTGTTTTATATATATATATATATATATATATATATATCAGAAAAATATCTTTTAAAATGATATATATATCATAAAAATGTTTATGATATATATGCACACACATCACATAAAAAATAAATCAGAAATGCAGCCAGCAAGGGCATGCAAATGTTGTAGCAGGTACTCTGTTCTGCAGCAGGTCAAGAACATCACCTGCAAGAATTCGTACAGCAAGAAACCACTGCGCCTGGAAAAGGGGATGAACAATGAGGTGTCTTCACTTCTGTAGTCGTACGTTCCGTGATAAACCCATCAACTATTCACTGACTTTGCTTCTAAATATTCAAAGCTCAACAACCACTCTGCTGAACCCTGCTGCAGTGATAGAGAAGGAGCGGATCAATGTTACTGCTCTGCCTTTCTGACCGCCCCCCTCACACCGCAGAAAAACCAGGTGTGGGTAACGTTACTTTGCCATCCCCCCCTTGCATCTCCCACCTGCGCACCAGCCAACCCTAAAACGGCGCACCCCAAAGTTATCCCACTGCTGCTCCGCTTTGATATGCAAAAGGGGAATGGAAGTTGAGCCAGCAGCAAGCAGCAGCACGTTATCTCCTCTGTCCACATGGTGAATGTATCGTCGCTTTTCTGGAGCGTTTCACCTCCGGTTTGATCCCAAAGGGAAAGCTTCTGCATGCACCCAGAGGGACCCATTCAGGCCTCATCTCTGTCTGCTTCCTGTCCTCTGATCCCTCGTCTTATTTATGAGGTCCCACAAATGTCATGGTGGGGAGAAGGAAGTGCTGGTGGTGTACTGAACTGCAAAGAGGCTGGCAATCATCACGTTAAACCACTTTTCTTCATCAGGAACAAATGCTTTGATAACATGCTCTCAATCTCCAAGCTACCAACACTTACATGCTCTCTGATAAAAAAATATATATATGTTTGATTACAAAACTTGTCTTACAGAAGCCAAAATCACTGCAAATCCCTCAAGGCCAAATGAACGTTACGTGGAAAAGGGAGGGAAGAGAGTTCTCCATGTTACAGCAATAATAATCCAAAGGGTGAGTAAGCAAGATGGGATTCCTGAGGGGAACGGGGCTAATTGAACTTCCCTGCTGCCACGGCCTTGTCCAGCACGCGATCTGCGTAACACAACGGAAGCAGCTGACAAAACAATAAAAAATGAGCACCAGAAGTAAAACAGTAAAGACCAGCACCCTAAATACTAAATTAATTGTCATGAATTTTGTTTTAAATTACCGACTAGTACTGAACTCTAAGATCAGACCGTCGCCCTGAACCTGAAGTCCCACAGCACAGCAGACAGACCCCGTTAGATGGTCCCCATAAGAAAACCACCCCCTTACAGATCACGGATCATTTGGAGAACGCCCTGAGGCAGCGTGAAGCACGGGGAACCCCGCAGCAGCCAAGCTGTGCAGAACTGCAGGGCAGGACAGCTCCCAGCGCTGTGAAGCCTCTGCGAGCACCATCTCACGGCCCTGGCCCCTGTAGCGACCGGGGCGCTGGTCTGCCTCATCCAGCAGCTCCTTTAGAAACAAGGAGCGGGCGTGGAGCAGCTCCCATCTGGCCTGGAGCGGAGGCCAGCAAATGTTATCGGAGGATGGAGGGCGGCTGGTCCCCTTCTGAGACAGCGGGGTGCTGCGGGCCTCTGGGCGCAGAAAGCCCTCGCTCCAGGCTCGCCGGGCTTTGGGGGTGTAGCACAGCAGCAAGGTTAAGGCACGGACTTTCTGAGGAGTAAGGGAAGGCACAGCAGCTGGTCGTGGTATGAACCAGCACGTAGTAAGAGGGAGTAACGGGTAACGCACTGTTTTCCTGGGATTAATCGGGATATCTTGTACCAATATTGCTGGAACGCAACAAAACACCGATGGCATGACTCAATTTTCTTGTAATTATTGAGGAATTGGATTAGCATAAAAACTTCAAAAGGCAACTTGCTGATTTGGGGAGTTTTTGAGAAGTATTGGTAAGTTTAGGTTGGAAACGAGGAGACATTTCTGCTCAGAAAGAGCAGTCAGGCACTGGGACGGGTTGCCCAGGGAGGTGGTGGCGTCACCGTCCCTGGGGATGTTTAAGGAGAGGTTGGACGTGGTGCCTGGGGACGTGGTTTAGTGGGTAACATTGGTGGTAGGGGGATGGTTGGACCAGATGATCCTGGAAGCCTTTTCCAACCTTAATGGTTCCGTGATTCTATGATTCTATTCTATATTCTATGATTCTAAGTAAGGTTTCAACAGTTCCTCCAATGAGGCAGTCAATGGCAGGGGAAGAAAAGTACAATGAATGTACCAATGGCAAGACAGCGGCCGTAGGAATTCTCTTTTCTACTTCACATTCACTCTTTCTTGTAGTGGAAGCCCTTACAAATTCAGCTGATAAAAAGCAACTGACGGAACACTAGAAACTAACACCCTAAATACTAAAACAAAATTTAAGAGAATTATTTTAAAGCACCCATTAGCACTGAAAGCTAAAATTAGACTATTTTCTTCTAATTTATCTGCTGATTTGGTAGTCACCAAAACAGCAAGAATGGCATCACAGGGTACTCTCACAGCCAGAAGAAAGAAATCCAGAGTATGAGTTGAACTCCTCTGACGGTTTTTATTGGAAATTGCTGTGGAAAAGTGCTCCTGAAAAGCCGAGAAGCGCAACTCCCCTCATAAATACACAAGATGAATCACACGGGTCCTGCTGCCTTGTTCTTTTATGCTCCCAGCAGTTAGAGGAGGCTCGGAAGTGAGAGCTGTTTGCCAGCCAGCATCACAACGCCAGCTCGAATAGACTCGGTTCAGCTCCGAGTGCTCCGACCATATGACTGGAACATTAAGTAACATCTAAGAAGCCAAAAACTAAAAATCAGCTTCCTTCCTGCTAAATACAGACTTAAGGGGCAGCCTAGGCTAACAGAAGTCAAAGCGTACTTACGCAAAGCCGGAGCTTTCCATCCTTCTTCCTGAGCACGCCCTGCAAATCGCCCAGTGGCGGTGTGGGCGTCTGTGTGTCTGCCACCCGAGGACAGCCGTGCTTCCTCGCCCAGCCCTCCTGTTTCCTATGGGGCATTCAGACGTAGCCCTAGCCCACCCCAGGCACAAAAAGACAACCCACACGCGAATCATATGGGCAAAGGGAGAGCTATACACATCCCCAACGCACTCACGCCAAGTTTAAGCGTGGCTTTGGCACTGAGCTGCTGCCCCAGCTGCAGCCACGGCGTTTCACGCAGCTCATTCACCCTGTGAAGACGAGCAGAGCAGTAACATTTGCGTCTCCACTAATTCCCTCGCCCTACAGAAAGCTATTTTATGAAGATAAGAACAATTGCAGCAGTTCTTCTTGCTCGGCCTGCGGGTCTGTACAGCCTGCTGCTCCGCTTCCAACAACGGCCATAAAGAGGCTATTAGGGAAAGTGAACGGGATATTTTGACAGTTCTCTGAAATCAGTCGTTTAACGTGCAACAAACGCCAGAAAAAAAGGCAACACAATGTTGGCCATCACCAGCAAGTTATTTGCAGCAATGAGCATGACATTATTCCTGGGGAAATCCCTCGCGTGCCCACATGTGGAGCAGTGTGCCACTCCCATCCCTGTGCCTCAGCAAGGACCGAGCTGGAAAAGGGCAACTAAAGTGAGCCTGGAACGAAGCAGCTGAGCTGCAAGAAGAACGCCCAAACAGCTGGAAGACTTCAAGTTGGAGAGGAAAAGCGCCCCGGGGGTAAAACTGAGGTTTCCAAAAATCACACGTGCAGCAGGGGGGTTAACTGCAGAATACTGGAACAAGAGGGTACTGAATGAAACGAGCAGGAAACTGGTTTACAACAAGTTAGAGAATAACCACTTCTTGGTTTCCACTAAAGGGAAAGTCAGTATTACACGTGGTTTTCTACCTAGCCACCACCATTGGCATTCCCTGCCATATTCTGGTCCAGTCCCCACAACCTTTTACATCCACAATATTCTTCAAGAGTTTCACAGCTCTTCTGCAACCACCTGAAGGACCTTTGGTTTGACTTAGCTTCCAGCAGCTTCGTCTGATGGAGCCTGGCTCCCGCGCTGGAGGAGACAGAGCTCTGTAAACCCCCACAAAGCTCTGCGTGCCACTAACGGTGGTGGCAGCTGTTTTCTTCCGCTTTAAAATCAGGCTAAAGCATCTCACCACAGTCCAACATTGCTCATAGGGGACACGTTCCCTAAGTCACCATTCTCCTCTTCTCTGGACCTCTTTCAGTCCAAACGCCGTCGTTGAGATAGCCCAGAACTTCCAGCGCTCCAGCTACTTGGGAACCATGGGACTGCAGAACTCCACAACTACAGCCGGCCTTTATTCTTTCCCTTAATTATTCCCAGTGTCTGATTTGCCTCTTTGCTTTCGTACTGCTTTGTCAAGCTTCCAGGTGAGATTTTAACAGAACAAACCATCACAAGTCCAAGAAAATAAGCTAACCACCACTGATGTGATGAGCATTATTCCCCCCAACACATAAAATATTTATTATCTAGACTGTCCTCCACAATTTTATGGCTTAGTGCAGCTCATAAATATAACCAAGATCTCTATAATACTTCGCTCTGGTTTGGCTTTAGCTTTAAGTTATTCACAACAGTATCAAGAGGTTCTCATCACACTGCTAAGCACCTGCTCCTACCACCCTCACCAACAGAAACTCACCATCACTGCACCTCTGCGAGCAAATCCCAGACCTCTTCAACCCACTGGGTTTCCACCGATTCCTTCAATATCCTAAGTTCCACTTCTAAAGGAAGCAATAAATACTTCATCGCACAATTTGTTGTTCACATTTTTATCATATTAAGCTTGCTTCGGCTCCATTTTCCTCCTCACAGGTAGGATTTTCAGAGGTCCTCGCTCAGAATTTACCAGCATCGTTTCTAAAAATCATCTTTGCTCCTGTTGCTACGTATCTGGTACAACTGGAATCCCTGGCCACATCCGAATGAATAGCTGAAATGCAAGTCCATAGTTCTTTCAAACAAAGCATATGGAAGATTCTCTATTTTCTTCTTGCAGTAAAAAGCTTGTTAAGTCTGGTTCACAATCCTTCCATGGAAAGATTATATAAAGCCAAGGCTTTACGTTATTTAACAGCAGCAATTAAATTAAGTTTCGGTATTGTCAGGAAAAGCATTCAAAGATGAAAACACGACTACTCTTTCTTCTCTCTGTTCAGCACAGCGTATCTAGCGGCAAGGACTCCTCAGCACTTCAAAAATACAAACAAGCTTGTTTTGCACAGATCTCTCATGGAAATATTGGAACAGGCTGGAAGTGAGACGCGCCCAATATTCTGTATTTCTCCCCCAGTTTTAGGCATACCACAGAACACCCAGCAAGGAAACCCCTTTGGCAGGGCACGCAACAGGACAGAGAACGGACTGCAGTGAACATAGGTCTTCTATAAACCAGACTGTAGAGGAAAAGACCAAGTATGTGGCTGAAGCCCCATCAGGAGAGTTCTCCACAGAAAGGTTAGACAAGCACCAGCAGAAATGATTTTTAGATTAGCAATTCCTATTATTTTTGTGGTATCTCCTATTCTCATTTTCTCCGCACCAAATTTTAAAGGAGTACGAAAAAGCCAAACGCTACAAAACCACCAAAGAACACAGCCTTCAGAACTGGAAGCCTTCTCTTCATTGTTCAGTATGCTTTTCCTGGCATTCAGTTCAGTGCCAGACCATTCCAAATATACATTCTCGATCTGTCTAAATATTTCAAGTAACAGACGAACACACAAACACATCCAGAGCGTTTCATTCAGTTATACCCAAAAAGGCTCATTTTGTAGTCATAGAATATTTTCGTATGTATTACAATACATCTTTTCCAAGTGGTGTTTGTTGTTTTTTTTTATATACTTAAATATACTGATTTTTTCATTTTTATTTCTAATATAGATAACTTATTATCTTCTGTTAAAAACTATTTGGCGATTCAAGGCCCAAACCATATAAAGTGATGAAAAACCGCAGCCCTACCTCCATCGCCAACGCCGCTGTTTGCTGGTCATAATGATTCAGGAGATTAGGCATAAAGGTGGTGTTGTAAGGCAGATCCTGGCACATCCGCAGGATGATGGGCTCGCAGGAAAACAAACTGTGCCCTCTCGAGCGCCCCACCAAGACATCCAAAAGCCAAAGGTAACAGAGCATCCAGCTACCAGCCATCCTTCCACGCTGCGGATGGGGCCAGTTACTGAGCCCAGTCAGAAAGCTTTTTCGACTCTTCTTGTGCCTTCCGATTTCACTCCAACGGCAGCGTTTGCAGTCCTTGTTTAAGGCTCTTCAAAACCGTAACTCTCTTTGTGCACAACATTGTTAGCTCGGTCCCAAAGACGGTGCAACTGAGTGAGGCATCTTGCCTTTCCTTTTCACAGCCTTATACACCACGTATTACGTCAAGGAATTAAGACGTTTAACCACATTCCCACACGATTGACCCCATCCTGACAGAACAGCAGCCAGGTTACATTCTTCTTTCGTCAGGTCCCCTAAGACAAAAAGAAAACACAACAAACAGCACACGTTAGAAGTCCTGTCATTGATTAAAATATTTCAGCTGTAAACAGCCTGTCAGGCAAATCGCTTCAAATTCTCACACAGAAGACTAGAAGGTCCCTTGGCAATTTTTAATCCCGGTTTTAGAGTTTTTCTGGTGGGAAAAAAAAAGCAGCGTGCTGTAAAACTCTACCTGAAAAGGGGGGAAAAAAACGTGTTTACAACGAGGAAAATATTTTTTAGGAAAACCCCACGCTTTACATTGCACCGTGTGAGCAGTGCAAGTCGTTGGCCACGCTGAAACCAAGCTGTTTATGACTCAGCCCCTCCGCCGGTGCATTCCCAGCGATAGCATCTTTCGGTGCACGGCCACAGAACTTCTGCTGAATAATTACCAAACAAAAACAAAACAGTCGCCACCACCAACCCGCAAGTCCCAGCTTGCAGGACTCCAGGGAGCTGCTCTGCCCGACCAGCTGCGCTCGTGGTTCGGCTAGCTGTGGCCAAATACGCAGTTTTAGTCCGTACGGAAGCAACTCGTTGGGTCGTCTCTCACCCGTTTCACTTGCACCTTTCACTTCACACCTTGCACTCCTGAAACCATCCCAGCAGCTCCGGATAAGCCAGGGGACAGCCTGCTCTGGGCTTTCTACACACACCAAAAGATGGAAAATACACGGGTGCTACCTCTCGTGGTCCTGCTGGCTCCTTCCCTTTTCCATTCCATTTTGCCTACAGAGAGGATCTAAACAGCGCTCGTTGCCCAGCCTGGCTCCGCGTTTTCTTGGTGCTAAGGTGCTGGAGAAGAACAGGACCTCAGCACACTGCACCCAGCTGCGGAACAGAGACTCTGCAACTTGGATGCTAAAGCGTAGAAAAAGCTGACAGAGCCTTAAGACCACAAGGAAGCCCTTTTGTTATGGCAATTTTGCTTTACAGCAGTGAGTTTGCACGTTTCGGTCTCTGGCCAAGTGCTTTTAAAAACAATTATGGCTTGCAATGAAAGGTAACAGAAAATGAGAAATACTGCTTGAACCAGACAACCCCAAGTACTCCATCAGTATTCCCCAGAGGAGGCGATCACAAATTTGAACAGACTTCCATTAACCTTGAGAGATTAATGGGTTTTCTTCGACATGCAGGAAGGGAACTGAATTCTACGAGTCAGAGAGGGAAAAAGTTTTCCCCTTTCTCCTTAACTACTTCACATCTATCACTAAGTTTGAATTAACTGGAAGTCTTCTGCTGCTATCAGCTGACCACAACAGTTTTATAGGCATATTTTTGTGTACACAGGCCCATCTTATGGTCAGAAAAATTAAACACCGTATACCTCTAAACCCTCATACACCTTGCGGGTTGGACGAGATAATCCTGAGAGGTTCCTTCCAACCTAAACAACTCCACACTTCTCTTTAAGATCATGTGAAGCAATGGTTTTGGCTGTAGCTGCTCTAGACAGGCTGGTAAAAACAAACAGGCAAGCAGGAAAAAGACCAAAATGTTAAGCACAACCACATGAAATTAGGATCTCTGACAACCTGCTTCCACAGGCTGCCTCCTCTCTCATAGCTCCTGATGGGGAATCCATGTCTGAAGCTGCACTGAAGTACATAAAGAACACAAAGAGTAAAGTTGTTCCAAACCTAGGACATCTAAAGTGACAAAAAGAAAAAAAAGGCAGAAAAGGGAACTGTCTAAACTTCAGGTGGAACCAGCCAACAGAGACCAAATCAAAGCCTCTTGCTCATATACTGCAGCAAGCAAGCATGGCTGTGAAGAGCAGTCAACGCGCTGAATTTAAAAGACCAAACTCAGCCAAAATAGTCAAGATGTGCTACATCTAACTGCACCTCATTCTCACCCAATTTCAAAGTCACATGGCCTTGAAAAACTATGTCCTTCTGGCCTAAGGAAGCAATTTCTCAGGCTTATTTTTCAAGAACCTGGTACCTCTTTCAGAGAAAGAGCTAAAAAAGCAACAAAACCCGCATGAGCTGCTCCACCTTCCAGGCAGCATTACCTAATCCTGAAGGTTTCTGCATATTCTCACCTGATGAGAAAATTACAAATTACAGTCAGACAAACCCAAATCCCACCTCGTTTTGTAAAAGCTGCCTAACCCCCCGCGAATCTAGCCCTTTGGTTTTAACAGCGGTTCCCCGAGTTGGGAAAAGAAACCTTTACAGTTTGTTCTCATCTCCAAAGCCCTGCTTCTAATTTCTTTCTTTTTTTTTTTTTTTTTTAAAAGACATCAGCCACCAACTCAGGAAGACTCCATTAAACTACTTCAGAGAAGCGAGCTTGCAGCATGGATTAGCAATCGCCTTTTTAGTGCTGTTCCTATAATTCAGAAGCTGTTCCAGCAGCAACCACTAGCTAACGCTTCCTAAGAGAGGTCCAGAAGCAACCTAAAATGAACTCCAACCAGGTCTCGTGCTCAAGTGTGAAGCACAGACACTGGGCAAATCCGGGTCAGGATCTAGAGCCTTGGGAAAAACTCCAAGAACACACAAATCATCGGATTAATGACATTCCGACTCCAAACAAATCCACCCATCCTTTTCCATCCCCATAACCTCAAACTGAAAAAAAAACAAACCAAAACAAAAAAAAGCATGCATACATTCAGACTTAATAAGACATGAAAAGTTTTAACTGCATGAAAAATTAAAAAAAAATTCATCACATCCATTCAGGATTTTTGCATTTTATGCTTGGGATCCTATTACCATATAGCACCATAAAGAAAATGAAGAGAAAGTTTAGTGGAGCTACAAAGAACGTCAAATTATGCAGCCCAGTCATCCAGTGCCTTTTCATGGGAAAAAAGAAACAAATCTAGGTGAAATTCAGAAAAAAAACGACCGTACCATTGCGAAAGGAGACGGCAGTTTCGCAAACCAGCATATAGATGACCTATTAATCGGTGTAGACAGACGAATGCTGTAATAAGCAACCTTCAGCGTCAAGATAGCTTCTTACCACAGATCCAGTTCTGTGTACTCTTCGTTAAGCCTCTACATATGAAATTTTGTGGTTATTTTTATATGTACATAAAAACAAAACCCAACACTTTTGGTGACACTGGGGATAAAAGAGGAGGAGGGGATGCCTCCCCATCTACCCCAAGGCACCGCAAAAAAACTGCGGGCAAAAGGGGTAGGAAGCAACTAGTTTGTTAGTGTGGTTATGCATTTATACATTATTTATAATCAGACAGGCCCATCCAATGCCTGCTGCAAAGGGTAAATTAAGACATGCAGAGAAGATTATTATAAAGAATGGAAAATCATGAAAGGAAAAGGTTGAACCCCAGGAGTATTTTTTTCATTTTTAAAGACATTTCTAAGTTACTACTACAGTAGGAAGGGAGCAATGAGGAGAAGAAAAAAAAAAAAAACACATTTGTTAGCAGGAGGCTGTGGCTGAATGTATTCAGGGTTACCTCTCCCGGAGGCAATACAACAAACCAGACTCCCCCCGTCCGAGTGGGAGGACGAGGGGAGAATGTCACCTTCGTCGTTCCCCACCCAGCTCCGAGCAGGGAGAAAGAAAAGGAACTCGCGCATCGCACACAAGCGCCGGCAGTGCTTCCCCAACCCCTTCCCACCCACAGCAAGGCACAAAAGGAGAATACATTATTCTCCTCGCTCCATTTTAATTAGTCAGTGGGAAAGAAACTCCAGCGCTGGACTCCCCTTGTGCTACGGGGTAAGGGAGAACCCCAGCGTAACCCCCACGTCCTCTGCTCCGGGGAGAAAGGAGGGCACACGGCAGCGGCCCTGCAACGCTCACACTGCTCCCCGCTGTGCTGCAAGGGCAGAGGGGGAAAAAATGGACAGCAGCTCCTCCACTCGCCCTCCTTCAGGCTGTGGAGTCTCCTTCGGAGATACCCGAAGCCTTCCTGGTGCCATCCTGTGTAACACGCTCGGGGTGACCCTGCTGGCAGGGCTTTGGACCAGACGATCTCCAGAGCTCCCTTCCAACCTCAGCCATTCTGAGGGACCCTGTTGGAGAGTCCGTGTGTCTGGAGGGACAGCTCTAGCATCTCTCTCCATCTGAGCCCGTGGTGAGCTCAGGGAGCGGGAGCGGATCCCCCCTTGCCACGGGCAAGGGATGCCTGAGCCCCCCCCCCCCCCAATTTGCCCCTGGACCCTCAATGTGCTCACACAGGGCTCAGCATCCTCCAGGGGTCCTGCTGCATGGGGAAGGGAAGGGAAGGGAAGGGAAGGGAAGGGAAGGGAAGGGAAGGGAAGGGAAGGGAAGGGAAGGGAAGGGAAGGGAAGGGAAGGGAAGGGAAGGGAAGGGAAGGGCGCACACAGCTCCTGGCCTCCCAGCTTCACCATACAGCAAAGGGACAGGGCTGGCATCCCCCAGAATCCCCACAGGACCACTCAAGACCCCCCCAGGCCCCTCAGGACCCCTCCAGATCCCCCAGAATCCCCCCCAGGCCCCTCCCCAGACTCCTCAGGACCCCCCTCAGGCCCCCCCCCCCAGACCCTCTCCATGACGGGAGCAGGGGGGAGCCAGCCGCGAGAAGAAGAAAGGGGGAGAGGGGAGGGAAGGGGGCACGACCAGCATTCCCCCCCCCCCCCTTCCTTCATCCTCCTCCTCAGGGCGCTGCCAGGCATCGCCCCCCCCGAACCCCCCTCAGCAGGGGGAAAACGGGGAGGGGGCAGCGGGCACCGCGGCGGCAGGAGGGGACGTTTATGAGGGGAAAGGAGGGGATATGAGGGGATATGCGGAGAAATTGAGGGAGTATGAGAGAACACTAAGCACTAAGGGGATCCGAGGGGACATGAAGGGATTTGAGGGGACATAGGGGACATGAGGGACCCCCCCCTTACAGGACGCCCCCCCCTCCAACGCCGTCTCCAGGAGCCAGTGTCCCTGCCCCCGTCTGAGCCGCAAAGGGGCAGAAGGGGCACCCCTGAGGGGACCCGACCCGTGTTGTCCCCCCTCCGTGCCCCCGGTGCCGCCGTTACCTCAGCGCGGCTCCCGCCGCCGCCGCCGCCGCCGCCCCGCTCCTTCCCCCCTCAGGTGGCGGCGCGAGGCACCGGCCGCGCCCCCTCCCCCCGCCCCCGCCGCAGCGCCGGCCCCGCCCCCCCCGGGCGGTGTCACGCCCCGCCGCGCCCCGCCCCGCCTCCCCTCTCCCCGCCGAGGCGAGGGAGCCAATCAGAGAGCGCTGGGCTGGGTTGCTAGGTAGAGGAACGCCGAGCGCTCTGCCTCCCCTCCTCCGCTCGTGATTGGAGGGGAGCGGTTGCCGTGGCGACGGGATGCGGCCGTGGCGGGGGGGGGGGGGGGCAGGTGAGGGGCGGCGCGGCCCGGCCTTGGGGGGGGGGGGGTCCGTGGGGAAACCGGGGGGGGGTCCGGGGGCAGCGTGGCGCTGGGGGGGGCGAGTGAGGGGATCACAGGCCCAGGTGGACACCGAGGGGACACTGAGGGACGTTGGAAAGCTGGGGGGGGGACGAGAATTGAGGGGAGGGGGCGCCCTACAAGGAGCGGGGGGGGGAGAAGATGGCAGCCCCGTGGGGTGGGGGGCGTGAGGGGCTGGGGGGCTGCAGGGCACGGAGGGCTGGGGGCCATGAGGGGCTGGGCACTGCCAGGGCTGGGGAGGGGGCATCAGGTTTGGGATGGGGTCCTGGGGCTTGTTGGGGGGGGCGCTTAGTGTCCCAAGGGAGGGGGCGTTAAGGTGCTGTAGGAGCCCAGTAAGGGGGGGCAGCAGCACTGGTTTGTACTGGTGGGCGGCTGGGGTGCGCTGCTGGCCTGTAAAAGGGTGGGGGGAGCCGTCAGGGTATGGGGATGCTGCAGGATTGGGGGGTTCTGGGGGGCTCCGAGGTGAGAGCATCGTGGATCGTCCAAAAATAACAATAAAAAATGGTTGAGATCGAGGGTAGAAAGGGAAACGCTTCATTTTCTTGAGTCTCCATCTCTGGAGAAACCCAAAACCCGCCGGGATGCCATCCTGAGTGATGTGCTCGGGGTGACCCGGTGATATCCAGAGCTCCCTGCCAACCCCAACCAGGCTGATTCTGCGAAAAGGGACCTGCTGTTGTGTGATTTAGGGGCGAAAAGGTATTGGGAATCAATACCCATCAGTTCCCTGGGTATAACGTCCTAGGGACCGTGCGGTGCCGTGACAGCCCCGGGGAGGACGTCGGCCCTGCAGGACACGAGGAGGCTGCTGTGGAACCGGATTGTGCGTCGGTGCCTCGGGGCTTGGAGCAGATCCCGGAGGACATCCGTAACGTGGACACAGAGGAGAGCAGGCAGGTATCGGAGGGGAGATCGCTGGGTTTACTGATGCTCTGGAGACCAGAGAAGGTCCTTTTGGAGCTGAGTGGGGAAAAGGAAGGGGGGTTGGAAATGAAAGCACCACAACAAGGGGTTAGGGGGCAGTGGCATGGAAGAGCACAAGGGATTTGGGGTCGTTGGGCCAGTGGAGATGTTTCTGGGGTGGGATATGGAGGTACTGATTCCTCAGTGGGCATCAAGGACCACGGAGAAATGAGAAGTTAGCTACTCACTTTCTGTGGTAAGGGGGATCGTAGGGTTACTCGAACCTTGGGTTCTTGATATGTCTAGCGTGCTGTGGCAGGGGTAAGGGTGTTAGTCTAAGGCCGTGCCGGCTGCACAGAGGTGCTGATGTTGGGGAGACCCAGAAACATTAATGGCACAAGGTTTTGGGAGTTCTTGGTGCTGTGGAATGCCGTTTATTGATCCTGTAGCATTGGTACCATGGTGAGCGTGGAAGCTAGCAGGGCAAGCATCTGTGCCAGGGTCTCAGTGCTTTCTGTGGCCCTGGGGATAACCGAGAGAGGACTGATGCTGCAGTGAGGAGAAGTGGCAATATCATGCAGTCAGAGCACAAGTGTTAACTGAGGGCATCACCGTGCCAAGAGCAGGGAAGAGACGTGGAAGGTCAGGTTAATATCAAGGCTTTGCAGCCTGTGGGCTAAGGGCTAGGCCAGGGGAAAGGAGGATTGCAGTGTTGGCCTCCATTTTGTAAATCATTGCATGTATGCGCTTAGCCTGCTGCCCTTCTCCTCTTGCCATCTTTCTCAGTGTCCCTCTAATATGAGTATCTGTTTCACATTATCTTTTCCCTCCAGACCTGTCCTCTCCAATTTTTCTGTGCTGAATGCCCCTTAGTTTGGCCTGTATTCTAGCCCACTTTTCTGTTACTACTCTTTAAAGCATTTCTTCCATGGCATTAGTCAGCAAACTGTTTATTGGCAATAAACTAATTTACGATAAAAATGACTGTCTTGTCTGAGCTTTAGATTCATTCAGTCAAATTCTGTTTATTCAAAGCTGAATTCGACTGCACCATCAATTAACGTGATTAGACTATTTCCCTGCAAAATGCGTTCTTAAACCTCTGAGTGCACCAGGCTCTATTGAACCACAAAGGCTTAGTGCTATAGAGATGTGGTCAAAAACATTAATAAAGTGGGTCTGCTTCTGAAGGGCTTGTTTTGCGTATGGTTTGTACAAACCTCTGGAATGCCGTTCCAGAGGGTTAAGCGGAGATTAACCCAGCTAAAGGGAATGATTCCAGTGCCCTTAGTTAATATGATATGATCATTATGTATTGCTAATCTTTCTGAAATGTGATCACATTTTTTCAAGCCAAGGGCTTGACCCAATGTGCACTGAAATCAGTGAAAGTATTTCCATTGGCTTCAGCTGGTTTGCGATCAGCCTTGAAATTGTCTTGCTACTTTAGACAATGCCACTCACATTCCCTGCCCTATGGAATTAACGTTTGCTGCCTTCAGACATCACAAAAAGCACAAACCTCTTGGATGCCCACTCAACATGTCCTTTCATTTGAACTTTCATTTGAGCCATTCCTAGGTACTCTCTGGCAGTAGTAACCCGTGCAGAAGTACCACCAAAGCCCAGTTTTATTTGCCTGCTTGTGAAAATAGCAAGTTAATCTACGTCAAAGGATTGAAACTAAGATATATCATCAATTTCTGTGTTCACAGGGCCTGTTGTAGAAGGAAATCAGATTGATTTGCACTATTTCTTCTTGACAAATAAAGGTTGGTTCTTAGTCCTCTCCTTATTATCATCCAGTTAAATTATTGCTTTGGGAGTTCTCTTAGGAGCTGGGGATAAGTTGTCCGATGCACAGTTTTCCTGCTAGTCTTTCCCTTTTTTAACACTTGTGCTCTGCCAGGCCCCAATGCTCTCTGTAAATTGTGTAAGACAATGGCTTTGAAACAGCTAGAGATCTCTAAGCATCCTGATACGAAGTTAGTCAAATGCAACCAACCTGAAAACATTGCATATATTCACAGAACTTGGTCTTTTGCCAGAATTTCCCCCAAATCTCATTTGCATTGCTACTTTTTATGCCTGCCACCCACTCCTAGTTTGCCTTTCTAGTTTTCCTATTAGAAGGATATTAGATATTTTTTAGCATCATGTGTCAATAGCTTCCTCTCTGTGGGTAATGAACATTTTCCTTATATATATTTAAAGCTTGATTTCTTGTTAACATCATCTCATGTCTCTTGCTGGTTGAATGTTTCCAAATCAGCTGAGCTTGATTAATTTCATCCCAGGATACGTGAAGAACAAGCTGGAGCAATCTCTGGAATGTTATTTTGGGCAACCAGTCCAAAGATAACGACTATTACAGAAGAAACGTGGGGCCCTAGCTAAACAGCCTGACGATCGCAGGTCTGCACACCACACCAGCTGCTTTTTCGTGCACAACGAACAAGCTGCTGCAGCCACCTCAGTATCATGTCACAGATTAACTCTGATCAGAGTTACTCTAGACTCTTGAAGGAGCAGGATTAGCTGTTAATCCTTCCAGGGATGGGGAGGACTTGGGGGGGGGGAAGACAAGAAGTGTAGGTTTTCCTTTGGAGAACAGATAGCTAAACTGTAGTCAGTGAACCAAAGCTCTTCTTAGAAGGCTTGTAAAGAGCTTGCAGTCCAATGTTTGGGCTAGCTGCATGTTACAGGTGAAATTCTTCTAGATTTTCTAATGCTCCTAGGTTTTCTGCTGACTAGTCTGATGCATCCCATGAAATTCAAAGCCTAGTAAGTGAACCAAGTCCCAGCACACACGGCATGCCTTTCAGGAACTCAAGTAAAACGTGTGCTCTAAAGTGACACTGTGCAGTCCTGACTTCACCAAAGAATTCATTCTGTAGACACATGCCACTGGGCTTGGACGTGGGGTTGCTGCCACATTGATTGCTCCCTGCCTGCATCCCCTCACTTTGATTTTGAGCGTAGCTGCAGAGACGAGGAGCAGAGCGGGCGCTGTTTGGGTGCTTCTTTTAGGAAAGGGGTAGTGAGTGAGCGATAGCAGGCTGGCACTTAATGTGCAAATTTTAAAAGTTTGGCTACGCTCACCTTTTTGCCTGATGGTACCTGCCTTTGCAGCCCTGTTTACATATCAGGCTTGAATGTTGACTGCAATTCAAGCAAACAGCTTTATAGGAGGGAATATGACTTCTGCCAGCTGTGCTGTGAGCCACAGTTTCGGTACGTAAGGAGCACAAGAGGGTCCAGAGGCACTGCTGTTTCACACGCCAGCTCGGAGAGGTGCTTTGTGAGCGCAGCTGTTCCAGCACCAAGAAAGCCCTGCATGCACAGAGGAGGCAAACTGGAACATGAATCCAGGGCTGGGAGTGTGCTGCAGTGACAACTGATGTTTTTGTGACTAATGTAGAAGGTTGTCCCTGAAAAACAGGACATGGTTGCCTGAACCTGTTTTTTTGGCAGTGGAGCTGTTTCTCTAGCTCGTGATGTCGTATTTCTGTGCATTGAAAAGGGCAGGGGCCTTGAGGGAAAAACAAAAAACAAACAAACAAAAAAGATCAACAAGAACAACCCAGTAAGTGATCCCATCGTAATGCATACCCATAATGCACATACCAAATTGCACAAGAAGCCTCTAACATTTGCCAACTACAGAATGTGAGGATTTGGAGCCTTGGTAAGCTTTCTAGCTTTTAGTGGCTTCTCTGTGGGAAGTTAAAATTCCTATCTGCATAGAATAAAAAAAAAAAAAGAACGAACTCAGACTCTGGTAATGAACTTTTTTTCAAACTATGGTCCGTATTACATCACCAGATGCAGAGAGAAAAATATAACAGATTGATTTTTTTTTTCTTTAGACTTCTTTGATTCCAAAATAACTTAGGAGGGAAGAGGAGGAAAAACTAATCAAAAAAGGTGATGTGCCCAGACAGATCCTGCAGTGCTTTTTTGAAGATTAATCTCCCATTGATATAGACAGGAATTTTGCCTGGGTAAGGAAGGAAGGACTGGGCTTTCATGAAAGTGTGTTTTGTGAGCCTTAAAGCCGTGTTAGCTGTAAAGGTCTATTTGCTGTGTAGGTTTTGAGGTGCTTGGATTCAGGGTAAGCTAGCAACACAATATTGGAGTTACTTAATGGAGTTACCTTTTCTTTCATTCCCAATGTCCTATTGTTCGCCTTGCCACCATGAAGCTTTAAAACAGTCTGAAGTGTTTACAGAACAATTACCTAATATCTGTATGAAGGAAACAGAGATATTTTTTAATGTTACTTGTAAAGAAATGACCTGGTTTTTAGGCTGCTGCAGTTTAAACCTCCAGTCTGGAAATTGGTTTCCTGAGGTGAGCAACGACATTATGCTGCTGAATCCAGCTGCAGGATACAGGATGAAGGGGGAAAAAAAAAAGCTTTTCCTATTTTGGGCAAAAAATTATGAATAAATGGCTTAGCCTGAACAACGTCCAATTATTTGGTTTCACAAAAGGCAAGGGGAAATTTTCTTAAATGCCTTATTTACTTCACCTAGGAATTTTTTTGTTTGAAAGAGCAGCACAGTCAGTTCAGATGTCAAAACCAATCTGCCTGACAACAGGACGCTGAGAGATTTCAGTCAATTCTGAACCATTCTGGATTTCATTCATTCAGTTAAATGTGATAGAAACAAATTGGCCCTTGGAGACCTGGCATTATATGCCCATCAAAATCAGTAAAAACCCATCTAGTGTCACTTAAGTAGATGCACAGGCTATCACAAATTTTCAGTGACAACAATGGAAAGAGAAATTGAATGTGCTTTCGAGCTTGCTGCAGATACCCTGTTGTGATCATTTATGCAGCAAAAATCAAAGGCGTATTCAATAACGTTTGCGATGAGAAAGACCTGCTTAATTATTAACTATTGATATTATATTAATGCACAGAGGTTCCATCAGGAAATCTGGGCTTTATAGTCGCTGTTACTGTGGGTGCATAAAATAAAATGCAGGCGTTACTCCTAACTGACTTTCAAATAATTCTGCTTGTTTTGTAGCTATGCTATGAAGTCATTGGATTACATCTTGAAATGATTTGCTTTTCACTAACATGTAATGGAGTAGCACAGATAATGCTGGTCTTTGTTCTGTCCAGTTGTTGTAGCCATTGGTGCTGACCAGACGCCAGAGATTCCCCATTTCACACATCTATGGCATTTGCACCTCCTAGAAACATGAATGGCCCCAAGCTACAAACCAAGATGAGCACGTGGACTCCGCTGAACCATCAACTCATGAATGACAAGGCAAGTTCCATGCAAATGGGTTGGATTCATGGAATCACAGAACTGTTGAGTTTGCAAAGGACTTCTGGTGATGACCTAGTCAAATCCCTCAAGGCAGAGTGAGCTAGAGGATTTGCTCAGGACCTTTTCCAGTTGGGTCTTGAATATTTGCAAATCCTAAAGCAAATTCTGTTTCACTTGACAAATTCTCAAGTCCCAGAAAAAAAATAACTTATGGTTTTGGCTGTGTAGGTCATGAGTAATAGAATAAGAACTTAAAGATTTTTTTTTTACTATTAGAAGTACATATATATAGCATACATAGTCTATATATATATACATGAAACCTCCTATGTTATGTAAAAACTGAAAACTCTAACCTTTATTGTTTAAAGCACGTATGTAGTTCAAGTATTGCTATTTTGCCAAACAATTGTTTTTAAACAAACAAATATGTATTCATTTCTTAGTGAAAGTTGCTAAATCACTCTTTTTCTGCCTCAGAAGACTTCAGTTTAACCCCAGAGCAAACTGAGTGTCAGTGCAAGTGTCTGAGTGGCCAGTGAGCTCCAGCTCAGTTTGTAGGAGAGATCTTAGTACCTGTCTCCTCTGCTAAGCCTGGCAGTGATGAGGCCAGACTGATATTTTGTTAGCTGAAGTGACGCACTCAATTTATAAATAACAAGATGCATTTCCTAGTCTCCCACTCTGCATAGCATATCTGGGATCTGCTAACGTCTCATGTGTCAGCAGGAGCATATTCCTCCCTCAGAATTCAGTTTCAGTTTCTGTTGATGATTCACAGAATTTAATCCAGAGTGGGCCATTACATCACATGGTATGACTTCCTGGATTTCTCAGTCCCTCATTTCACACAGTTCTCCCTGTCTGGAGCTCTGTAACTTGAATTTGGCTAAAATATATCTTCCGTGAGGGTATCCAGTGTACCTTTGGGATTATCACGAAATGAAAATTTCATCACTTCCCTCAGTTTCTTTTCTCATTGTTAATCCTCCATACCATTAAAAGATTAAACCTTGTCTCTTGTCTGAATACCTGTAGCATTAGCTTCCATCATTTAAATCTTCCTCTGCTAGCTTATTAAACTCTTTTGTAACCAGCATTTTTTCCTTGTGGAAGTACTTTTACTCTGCTTCAAGCCAACACTTGATCTTTTTTGATAAACTAAACAGATTGAGCTCTTTGAAGTTTTCTCAATCTGGCAGATTCTCCCGCCTTTGAATCATTTTAATGTCTGTTTCCTACACTCTTTAAAACACATTTTTACAGACGCACATCACTGTGCGATAAAGTGTGATTTGACTAGCAGTGAGTGCGTGGGTAAAACTGCCCTTTCCCAACTTCTTACTCCTCTGCTCCTTAGGCAGTGTGATGTTGCATTTAGCTGCAGCAAAACCTTTAAAAGCTCATCTTGGATTGTTGTGTACTCCAGCCCTTAATGATGTGCCAGGTAGGAAAGAACCTACCTCCTACTACCTGTGGTCAGTGATGAAGTTTGTGATAAAACGTCTTTACTTGTTTCTGATCCAAGTTTTATAGCACTGACCTGCTCAAAACTCTTCTTCATTTATCACTGTGCTACTCTCAGTGCTGGCTCTACCGACTTAGCAGAAAACAAAAATATTGCTGACAGCTGAAATTGGGAGATAATCCAATTGATACATATAAGGAGCCAGTGAGTGAGAAGGTGCCATTTTCATACAGTCATATCTCTGTTCATTTCTGCACTCGAGTGAAGGCAAAGTGTGAAGGGAGAAAAGAATTTATAGATAGAAGGTATGTGAAAAACAATGAGAGGATGAAAGCATAGAGAGAAGAGGTGCCTAAGAAAAGTACTTGTTAGTTGAATAGGAAATGAGGGACAGCAGTGGTGAGAATTTAGAGCTGATCCAAAGCGGTAGCATTTAAGCTCCATCTAAATCATTGCTAGGAGAAGACTCACTAACAGATAGCAACGTAAATTTGCTACCTTTCTAATTTTGGTTAATCCATGAGGTGCTCCAACAGTAGTTCCTGCAGATTTCTCTGGATTTTTATACATGCTCAGGAGTGCACTTGTCTGCATTGTTGGCAGGACCCAAGATCTTTCCTGCCCGTTGTACATCCTGAATGTTGTAGCCTCCATCTATGTTTTTCTGCCCTTACAGCAGCTGTCAGAGCACATCCAGGGTGTTTCTACTGGGCCGTGGGCAGGCACGATTGCTTTAAAGCCAGGATCACCATCAGGGACAGACCGAAGTCAAGAAGTCAGAATTAGGAAATGATGAATTATGCAACGTTCATGGTCAGAAAACCAGAGATGGAGTCTTAGATATGCCAAGGGTGTGCTACAGCTAAGGAGGTAGTAAAGGTAGGAAACAGAGCAGCATGCTCACCCTCAGCAAAACTGGGCAGACTTCAGTGTCAGTCCTGCCTTTAAGGAAGGACTGGAAGTCAAGAGATGATTTCCCTTCTGCTAGCAGTGGGGTAGAAGAGCCCCCAGTGGCATTTGCAGCAATGGCTGGAGGGATTTGCCAGGCAGCCTTGAACTTGAGCTTGTTTTAAACCACCTAAAGACACGGATGTGAAATGGAAGGTCTTGGGAGCAATCTAGGCCTTAGGCTGCATCCAAGGCCAGCCAGCTTAGGTACTCCATAGGTATAACTTGAAGGCTTTGGAGGAGAGGACAGTAAACATGGTCTTGATTAAGTCAGTGGATGATTATACCAATTTGGGGCCATTCTATTGCTAATTAGTGCTTCCAAGTGCCTGGAGTAGGCAGAACTTTCTGACAAAGTTGGCTTCAGATGTATCTCCAAGAATGCTGAAAGCAAATATGCGTCTTTCTTTGATCAAAGGCCATTAACATTGCTTTCAGTTATATAAATAGCTCACTGCTTCACTGGAGTTATCCAACCCAAAACTTAGATCTTTGACTATTCATCACTTGCTTGTGGCAAATCCTTTTCCAAGTTCAGCTTGTCAGTGTTTTGTTGTTGTTGTTGTTGGTTTTGTTGTGTTTTTTTTTTTAACTTTGCCAAGTGTCCCACATGCAAATAAAGCAAATAATAACTGACAACATGCAAACAAAAGAAATGTCATTTTCCACCCCTCACGAGAGACACTCCTGCTGAGAGAGACAGAGCTAACGCTGACAACTGCTGTACCAGACATCAGCACTGATAATGTCTTTCTCTGCAGGAACTTTCTTTGCAGGCTGTCAAAGCAATAACATGTTTGGAGTTTATAATGATCAAGCGTGTTTTCTAGTTGTGGTTAATAGCTGTTTTTATGTGCAGTTATAAGCTGGGCTTTTTTCTCTTTGATCTGTCTTCTGGAAAGAAAAAACATCTACAACATTTCCTCACTTGCCAGGTCACAATCCTGAGTGTAAAGGCAGTTTTGTGGTAGTGGGAAGCCATGTGCTGGTGCTTTCAGGTCTAGCTCCCTATGGATAAAGGTCAACATCACAAGTCCTCCGCTGTATTTTGATACCGATCATCCTTCTTGCTACTTGTCACTGTAAAGTGCCTAGACACAGCATGAGCCATAAAGACTGGTCTTACTCTTACTCCTACCAGTCTCACTGCATTAAGACTGAAGCCATTGCCAGGGCTGAATGATAGCTACTCACGTTGTGTCCATTCTAGGAGCTTTCAGGCACCCAGTATCTCCAACTCAGGAGAACTAAAATCTCTAAAATAAAGATCTAGGAAGCGCAGCTTCTGGTCTCACCAAAGCACGTGAGACACCGCGTGTCACTGTATGCCCAAGAGGGCAGACTGCTAGGGTGAGCTGCAAAGAAGAGAGAAGTGAGGCAGCACATTGCAGCCAGTCCGCCGGAGCTGTCCTTCGTAGGTGTGCTCACATAGCCCTTGAACTTTCAGGAGTATCCTACAGTTAAAGGAACAACCTGCAGTCACAAAGTTCAGGATACCAAGAGGAAAGAACAAAGCAAATAGCAGGATCACAACCCTGGACATGAGGAGAGCAGACCTTGACCTCTTCAGTGATCTGCTTGGAAGAATTGATTGGGAGAGGGTCCTGGAGAGAAGAGAGGTCCAGGAAGACTGGTTGATTTTCAGACTTTAATGAGATTTTCTATGCTGTCTCCCATAACATCTCCCCAGGCAAGCTGATGGAGTGTGGACTAGAAAAATAGACAGTGGGGTGGACTGAAAAATGATTTACAGTCCTCAGAGTGTTGTGATCAGCAGCACAAAGGTCAGCTGGAGGCTAGTCCCTGATGGAGTACATCAGGGATTTACACTGGGGCCAGGATCATTTAAATGAACATTTCATTAATGACTTGGATGACGTGGACACAGATCCAGACTCTTCTTGGTATCATCTGGGGAAAGGACAAGGGACAATGGCCACAAATTGAAATACAGGAAATTCCATTAAACATAGGAATTTTTTTTTTTTTGCCATGAGGGTTGTCACACACTGGAACAAGTTGCCCGGAGAGACTGTGGAGCTTTCATCTGAGATGTTCAAAACCCAGCTGGATGTAGCCCTGAACAATCTGTTTCTGTTGACCCAGCAGGGACTTTGGACTAACTGATCTCCACAAGATCTTCCAACCTCACCCATTCTGTGATTCTGTTTATATTTTGTAGGTTACACAAATGTTTTTTCAAGCTGTATTTTTCTCTTCAGAAATACTGAATCCTCTTTAAGTATTCATTTTTATATGTGTGTTTATGTTTTATAGGTATTTGAAGAAAGAAGAGCCCTGCTTGGAAAATGGGTAAACTTTTCCCTTTAAATATATATTTAAATACAGTTGGGTTTCTGAATTAATCAGAAGATTGCCGTAATGAGAGTAGATAACATATCCTACTTTGAAAAAGGGGTTCATTTTCCTCATGTGGATGTGCAAGTGAGCTGTGACTGCTGTACTTTTGATGAAGTTAAAGGTGTAAATTTCCTCAGTGCCTTATTTCTGTAAGTTCTGAACTTGGGAAATCATATTTCATTTTCAAAATGATCTGAAATGGGATAAGAAGCCCTGGGAAAAGTCTGTGAAGTCTTCAGAGAGGATACTGGATGTTTAGATATTGCCATTGCCTGCTAGCAAGTCTTTAAAGCTGGTAATAAATGACATGTTATCTACTAAGTGCACACACAGGGCTCCTAATGCTGCAATCACTGAGCATCTCGCAATCTCTCACTGTCATTATCTTCACAACTCCTATGTGAGACAGGAAAGTGCTGTCACCCTGTTTTTGATGAAAAAATGGGGCAGAGAGAGACTTGAGATAGGATTTGTCTTCCCCAGCCACAAATCACTGCGAGGTTGGCATTTAGGATGGGTTTCCTCTGGCTGAGTGTGCATGTCTGAAACATAGATATTTAAGCCTGGCTGGTCTGGTCATCACAGGCTCCATGTACAGTCAACAGAGAGAAAGAAAGCAGTGCTTCCAGAGGGTAATTCATCTCACTTAATGTGGGATGAAAGAACAGCCCTCTAGAGATGCCTGTTTCTTTCAGTAGCCCATGAAGGGAGTTGTAGCTGGCAGCTTTAAAGGAATACAGCTCTAAGAGACCTGCCTGGGAACCTGATGGCAAAGCACGCAGTGGCACAATATTTGCCTTAGTCCTAAGCTCACACCTGAAATATCACATTGTGCTTTCTCTTTTATGAGGCAAAACCTATATAAAGACCTTTATGAGAAAGCAGCTGTAATCTGCTTAGTCTCCTATGAAGAGAGGAACACAGACTCAGTGAGTTTATTGCAATAAATGAGTGAATGTATTAAAGGGGCTCAGTAGTAACTGCAAGGTTGAGCCCTATGCACATCTTTATAAACAGAACCAAAGAACCAGGCATGTAGTCACATATCATACACAAGCTAAATTGAAATCTCATTGGAACTAGATGATCTTTAAGATCTCTTTCAACCCAAGCCGTTGTATGATTCTATGATTCTGTGAAGTACAGAAATGATGCTCCTTATCAGCGCTCTTTGATAAAGAGTATTTGCACAGTTACTTTACTTGAAATATGGTGCTTATTCTTTATGCCCAGTAGGTCACTTGTGTGGAATTTACTTTGCAAATGAACTGGCTTTTATAGACAAGCATTTTGATTTTAACCTCATAAGAATTATTCATCTTTATAGGAAATATGCTTTCCATAATTTGTTGACTTGCATGCATTTTGATAATAAGGGATTTCATGGAAACTAAGAAAACAAAATAATTGAATGATCATTGTGCAAAAGCCATTATTATTATTAAAACATATCTTTTAACATGATAGTCAGTAACTGACAGACCTAAAACCTGTTTCTTGAAAATCAATGGATGCTTTAAAATGCCCATGGGATGTATGCTGGCAAAAATGCAAAAGCATTTTTATTGGAACCCCATTTGAAAGAGTCAAAATCTGGAAACAACCTTCCCCCAAATGCAATGAAGAGTGCCGAAACATCTTCTGAAAGGTTAAATACCTGACCCTTCTATGTCACTCGATCAGTACTTCTCATCGTGTTTCTTCAGAGTTAATTCTCCTTGTGCTTCTGCCATCCATCATGCCAAGAAAAGGGTGTGGAAAGCACAAAAGCTCTTCTTAACTCCCTTCAAAGCCTTTGGCATTATGATATGTGGTATGCAAAGCCTAGGGCACTCGGAGTTTGGGAGAAATTTTGTCAAGAGACCACAGTGCTCTTGGCAGGACTTTTTCCACTGATACGCATGGCCTTCTTGTAGTGCTCTCAGGAAGTATGGACTGGATGCAACTGCTGAAGGGTGGGTTTGTATGGCTGGGAATCCACATTCAGTGTTGTTACAAGTGATTTATTATGAAACTGGGAGGCTGAAGTCTGTCCCAAATCTAGAACCGTTCAGTATTTTTGGTGATGAAATGGAAAGTACACACTAATTTGCAAGTGATATCAGGCTTGGAGTGATTTCATGAACTTTGGAGATCAGAAATCAAAATGAAATGATCTGCAATTTGATGAGGACAAGTGAGAAGTGCTACAAGTAAGAATGACATTTACAAAAACTGCAGATATGAGAAAACTCGATTATGCAGCAATTCTGCATAAAAATTGTTGGGAGTTATGATGCATCACAAACTGAATACAAGATGACTGTCTTATAATTGTAAAAAAGGGGAATATCCCAAAGGGCTGTCTGAAAGGCAGAGCTATCCCCAGTGCTGTTCAGTGCATTTTAAGAAAGCTGAGGACCAATTGGCGATGCTTCTGAAAACAGGTCATAGGTGAGAATGTTCTTAGGTCCAGAAAATTTGAAAATGATCTGTTCACTCTAGGGAAGATGGATAAAAGATGTAATAACATCTTTCCAATAACACATAAAAGTTCCCCACAAAGAGGATGGGAATAATCTGATCTTCATGTTCACATTGGATAGGACAAGAAATGGGCTTGAATCACAACTATTGAGATACAATTTAGACACCAGCAAAACCTACAGGTAATTCACTGCCAGAATAACTTGCCTTGAGGGTTATGGGTGGAAATCTCCAGTGCTGGAGTCCTTTAAGAAAAGGTTAGACAAACACTTGTCAGGAATGGTCTAGGTAAGGTGCCTTGCAGTAGGAGATGAACTAGTGCAGTGCTTCTGAACCTTTTTAAACTGAAGGACCGTCTAACCTTCTGGGAAAGCAGAACAGTTTCCTTGTGCAGCATTGCCAGAGTGGTGATCCTTTACAGCCAGCCAAAAAAAGAGATTAGATTAAATGTTCTAAGTTTATTGTTTATTTTATTCCTCCTCATTTTATTTGCATGCATTCAGGGACTATGCGTGTGTGTTTTCATTTTGTTATTTCTATGCAATTGTCTCACAGAACATCTTTGATGTCTCCCAACCTATTGTGGTCCCTAAAACACAGGCTGAGAATCAATGAACTGCGTGACCTGAAGGGATTTCTTTCCTCTGCTTCTGCATGGCTGGGCAGCCCCAGAGGGTGTGGGACTAGCTGTGCTGTCACCTGCAGTATTCAAGATGTATGACAGGACCCTGTACAATTTTTTGGCTGGCTCAGGTTGCTCTCAACTTATCAGGGTATTGCTGCTGCACAGCGTGGAAGCAGCGGTAGTGCGTGGTGGCAGGAGGCAGCCTGTCCTACGTAGCTGTTCCCATGCTTGAGTATTTGCAGGCTTTGATCTTACAGGAGGCATTTCTGCTGAATTTCTGTCACACTAAATCCTTAACCCAAATACTTTCCGGAAAAATATTAAAGATAAATTACGCTGCTGTCTTACAGTTGAAACCCTTTTGATGATTGCACTGGGAAAGGGTTAACATTTCTCTGCTGGTTTCTTCTGTTTTATTCCAGCTGCTATTCTATACTGCACCTGGAGCAGATGCCTTGACGTGCTCCCTCTCAGCCTCCCTTTCTGCTCTCTTTCAATACTGCAAGCCAAAAATTCCTCCCATTAATTTACAATACATAAAAGCATTTTGCTCTACCTTAATGCTTAATGCTATCATGCTGACACCCGGGTTAATATGTTGACAACGAGGCTGGGGTTGAACTTGTAGATTAAGACACCAAAGCTTTAGTGTCTCCAGGTGATCTGAGCATCGCAGCTTCCGCTAAAGCCAAATGAGATGTAGACAAGTCAGGGAGCCCAGACAACGATTCAACTCACCCTGTGGGCTACATCTTGTCATAGTAATTTATACAGTGCATCTGAATGTTCCCAGGTCCTGGAACTTGCTCATCCACACCATGAAATTGTTAGCACGCTCCCTGGCACAGTTTTGACCTGGGCCGGTAGCTCTCTTCCAGGCATTGTTCAGACACGGTTTGGACATCAGCCTCAGCTAGGAACCGTGCCAAAAGAGCAGGGTGGATTCAGCCACCTTGTTGTGAAGGGTGAGAGCATGATGGTACGGACATGTGCATTGTCTGCCTCTTGGTGTCATCGCTAGAAAATGGCCCTGGGCACCTTTATTTACTGGGGTAGAGGCAGCAGTAGTGGCTGCTCAGCTGAACTGGTGTTCTCCAGGCTTCACTGACGGCATCGACTGCACCATCACTGACCACGGTGGGAGCTGGGGTGTTTAGGGCAGGTTCAGGAGCACAAACTGAAGGTCCCTTAGGGCCATCCAAAACATCCAAGGCACTTGTACAGCACGGCAGATCAGACGCAGGACTTGCAGATGACAGTCACCCTCGGAGAGGCAGCTGCAGGCCCAGGTCAGTGGTGTTAGGGCAGCTCTGTCCCAGACCCTACAGCCCCCACCGTTGGTCACCTCTCTACCCCGTGCTGGTGCCACGGTGCAGAAGCAATGGCTCCAGCTCCTCATCACCCAGCTGCTGGCTTTCCGTGCCCCTCTGCAGCCTTCCCGGGAGTGTCCTCCTCCAAAATTTCAGGGTTAGGTGTCGAAGTGCAGTGGTGAAAGCACAAAGGAACAGATCCCATGGGCTAGTCATTAATTCCTGACAAGGAGCCACTTGGCAGCAGTGATGTTTAGGGCTTTGCTGGCTGGACCCGTGTACTAGGGTGGATCCCAGGTGCCTGCCTGCTTCATCCCTTCTCTTCTCAGCCACGTTCAGGACCAGGAGGAGATGGCTGTGGGGGAGGCAAGTTGCTCCTGCCGAGATGAATCCTCTCCATCCACGTGCACGTTGTTCTGCACTTGGGGTGACCCCGGAGAGCCTCGATGACCAGGGGACTCGGTGCTACCCTCGCAGAGCACAGGGGTGCCTGCATGTGATTATAACCCTGCGAACTCGTGCCAATATGCCGGCTGGGAGGCAGAATTTTGCCCTGTTCTAGTACAACCGGTGTCTTATAGAGGAGAGGGGCCTCTTTAGGTTGAGCAGCAGAGCTTCTGTTCTTCGCCACCGAGGTCCCGGGCTTCCCCCTTCATGTCCGGCTGCATCATTTGTGTGTGTGCACTCAGGGATTAATTGTAAACCGATCGCGGGACCGGTGCGGTGGCCAGCAGGGCCTTCTGTCCCCGGGGAGAGCCATTGTTCGCCGGGGCTGGGGGAAAGGCACAGCAAGGGAAAACCCTTCCCGGCTGCTTCGGCTGGGGAAGGTGCAGCCTTGAGAAGGGGAATCCAGTCTGACTGGTTGGATTGCCCTCGGCACAGGCAGGGAGCAAGGCAGCCAAATGTGGGATGGGGACATGCTTGCGAATGCTGGAAAAGAGACAAATTCTGCCTGCTTAACTACTTGGCTGCTGCCGAGCGCCACGGAGAAGCTGCGAGTCCCCGTGCTGGTGGCGGCGTGACGCTGGTTTGGATGGGGTTTCCCTCGTGGTGTGAGCTCAGGAGGAGGATGCTGGAAGGAATTGCTTCATTGCAAAGCTGTGGCTGGATGGGAAGAGTTAACCAGAAGCAAATATTGTGCCCCTTTGAAAGAGAAGCTATTTGCTTTGATCAGCTCACTTCACCTCTCGGTGTGGAAGAGAGTGATGAGCCAGTTACCCCCGTGTCTGGAACACATATGGGAGAAATTTACCTGCAAATTGGTGACTGCAGATTGTTTTAATGAGACGAGGATGTAGCTGTGATCATGAATGAGGAGTTCGCCATGTTAGAGAAAAAGCCCTTCATGTCCAGACCCTCTCTGTGCCCCCTGGTGCACCTTGGTCTGGTGGGGTGGTCTCAGGGGACGTGGTTCCCAGTGCTGGATCCCAAAGCCCTGCGTGAGTTTTGCTGAACTTCACTAGAGGTGAAAGTTATATGCAAAATAGGGATGGGAGGGAAAGGGTGTATTCTTTAATTCCCTGTCAGTTTGTGTATGAAAAGGCATGGGCATTTGGGAGCTTTCTTCTTGGCTTTTGTCTCCGGGATCTCAGGAATGCCCATTGCGCCCTTTCTTGTCCTTGCTGACCTACTTCAAGGTCCTGGAGAGGTGTCTGCAAGGAGAAGAGCTATTTACTTCTTATAGTTTATTGTCCAGTACTGGAATTAAATACATAAAATAAAATATAAATAAATAATAAAATATAAACAAATAATAAAATATAAATAAATAATAAAATGCAAGTAAATAATAAAATATAAATAAATAAAGTTTAAAAGGGTTCATTAAAATGATCTGGAAATACATTACATCTCAGCTACTTTTCATCTGCACAGTCTATTTTAGACCATAATTCTGCTAGTCCACCAGTTGACCGTAATTTTTTGGTGGGGAAGCAACGGAAAAAAGATCTGAATATCTGGTCTGCTTTGTTCTGAAAGGGAAAGAAAGGGATGTAAGTGAAAGATATTCTGAAAGGAAAAGAAAGGGAAGGGCATTGGACATTAAACAATTTACTCAGCTCTTCTTATATATATATATATATGAATCTTCATATATAGAAGATTATATGTAGGGAGCTGGATAAATTGTTTAATTATATATATATAATTGAATCTTATATATATCATATATATTACATATATATTATATATATTATATGTATTATATATATATGAAGAGCTGCACTTTTTTTTTAATTATTATTATTATTTTTAATTTGTGGAGGTCACGTTTCAATAAGTTCTTTAAATACCCCTGAGGTTAAATGCAGAAATTACTATGAGTTGACCCATGGAGAGCCAGTAGTTGGTTGTGGAAAGCTGGCTTCAGGAAACAGAAAGACAAGCGTGTGTTATGGGTATGGGCAAGAAGAGAAGAGACAAGCAGGGGAAGGCAGCGCTCCCCAGACAGGCCCAGCACTTCAGGAGCTTGCCCTTCGTAAGGAAGGTGAGTTTGTCCTGCAGCTGAGCCTGCTGCAAGAAGCTGCTAGGAAGCAGGATGAAGTGGGACTTCACCAAAATCTGCATTTTGCCTCTGGAAGAGGACCTTTACCGTGCCGTTTGCTGCCCTATTGATGCTGCCGAAATGGTCCCCTGAGACTCCCTCCCTCCTGGCACCCTGCGCTGCCCTCGCAGCCAGGACTGCTCCTGCAGGTTTTGAGGCAGATTGCACAGATTGTGGCGATGAGGTCAGTCTCTTCCCAGGAGATTCCTGCTGACGGGGCCCTTTCCAGCCCCTGCTATCAACACAAGCTAAACACCGGTACCGCCACCGTTGCTCCCACCCTGTTTACACAGCTCTGCCCCACTCTGCGTCCCACTGGTGCCGTTGCATCAACGATACGTGTTCGCCTGGTTACCCAAGTGCTTGCTCCTTCCCACAGTGAAGTCCAACTCTTTTAATCCTCCTCTTTAGATGTCTGGCGTAAGGACAGAAATGCCTGGAAAAATCTCTTTTACCGTGCTGCCGGATCTGCACCACTGATTTTCCTTGTGAGAGGTTGGCAATTGATTGAGTTTCTCTTTGCTCCAGCTCTCTGTAAGGCAGTGGGGATTTCTCTCCTGTGTGAGAATAAATGCTTTACAAATTGTGAGGCTCCCAAATCCTGCAGTAGTGGGGGCCATAGAAGTGTCAGGATAGATGAGGAAGCAGCAGTCAGCTCAGGACCCAATCCTGTAAACACACATCTGAGCCTCTTTCTTTCCATGAGTGAAACCAAGTCTCACAACTGGTCCCAGGAGTCTTGTGAGCATGAGTGTGTCCTCGACTAGGCCATCCGGGATCCTTTGAGGATTATAAATCATATGTTATGTGGCTTCAGATTTTCTTTTAATGTAGCTTTTCCATTTGTTCCCAGTTCCTACGTGCTTTGCTATTGAGTGAGTCACCAGAAGCTGCTGCTTATGCACTTTCCCTTGCCTTACATGCGTGCTTTATTTTAACAAGCTGAATCTCCGGTTTCTCAGAACCTGAAACTCCTTTTTCAGTTTGACAAGTGGACAGATGGTCAGAGGCGGAAGATCCTGGTGGACCTGTTGGAACGCTGCTCCCTGTCACAGCAGAAATTCTGTGCCAAGCAGCTACAGGATCGAGTTCCCACCGAAGCTCTAGATTTCACCACCAGGCTCCCCAGAGTGCTGTCTTTGTACATCTTTTCCTTCCTGGACCCACGGAGCCTCTGTCGATGTGCACAGGTAAATAAGCCAACACATACCAAGGTTCAGAAAGTCAGGTCAAGCTAGATAAAAAAAAAAAAAAAAAAAAGAAACAGCACTAAACTACTATAAAGTTTTGCCAGTGCTGTCCTGAATAATGCAAGAATGCTTTCTGACCTTGCAACCCGGTGCCATATGTTTAGTGGCACTTGTGTGAGACTGGATGCAACACTTCCCCACACCCTAAATTAAACCAGATTGGCTGAGACTTATGAAAGGGAAGAGTAATTTGGGGTGCTCTGCTCTAAGGCATTTAATGTATGGCGCTTTAGAAGGCTGATTGTTCCCAAGAAGGAGGCCTGGCACTTTCTAAAAACCATGTTCTTTTAAAGTACTTCACACTGTGTGCAGAATCATTAGTTGCTTTGAAAAGTGTTGCCCTGTGTTTGTTGTAAAGAAGTGCATACAATGCTTTAAGAAAAATAGTGAAAAACGGATCCTTTAAAATGCTTGAAGGTAAAGCACTGGCTGTGGAGAAGCAGAGAAGTTATCAATGTGCTTTTGAGCACAGTGTCCAGGGATTCAGTCAGCTAAGGCTCCAAAAATGGCTTTTCATGCCTTAAAGTGACACCCAAGGTAGTTATGAATGAATAAGCTTAGATATTGGTGACAGCAATATCTAAAAAAAAACGCTAAAGCTTAAGGTTAAAGCACTACCATAGCCCTCTGTAGTATAATACCAATACACAAAGATCTCAGCTTGTTTAAAACTTGCTTTAGTTTCTTTCTCCAGCAGATCGTATTTTATGGAGACGAAATTCATGGTATTCATTCACAGACAGGGAGCAGATAGGTTAGGATATTAGAAAGAAAAGTCTTTACAATGCTACTTGGGTCATATCATTGGATGACTGCTGTTATAAGCGTGGTAGTACGAGTAGATGATGCTTGCCCTTAGGCTGGAGGAAGCATTGCATGCAAGGTGACTCTGTGATGGGGCATAACAGCAGATCATGGCTAGGAAGAAAACATTCAGAACGTGTCTATCAGATCGAGGGTGGGGGGATATTTTTCTGTTTTTGTCAGTAGACACTAATAAAGGGTTTATTTCAACATCTGTGTGCTTATTGAGTAAAAATGCAGGAAGTTGCTCCAAATAAGCTGAAGTCTTTCCTCTTGGCCAGTGATTTTTAGAGTATTTTGCCCTACACTGGAGTTCAGCCAACACTTATACATGAGCACATCATGAGGAAAGACCTTGAATTTGGGTTTAAATGGAGTGTAAACAGTGCTGAAGAATTGTACTAGTTTAAGGACACAGGGGAGCTGCATCCAGAGGAGATAAGTCTCTAGATATAATCTTGGATGCTTGAAACCTGAAGGTGTTGATCTGCTCTTATACATGGTTACTGGGAATCCGCAGGTGAGCTGGCACTGGAAATACCTGTCTGAACTGGATCAGCTCTGGATGCTGAAGTGCCTGCGTTTTGGCTGGTACATCAACTTCTCTCCAACCCCCTTTGAGCAAGGAATCTGGAAGAAACATTACATTGAGATGGTGAAAGAGCTGCATGTTACAAGACCAAAGGTATATTCCTACCAGTGGGAAAATTCTGGGCTGGCAGAGTTCCTAACTCTTTAGCTTTCTCTGGTCTCCCATTAGTAAAAGGGAAGACACACAGTTTTAAATTAGAATCTAAGCTCATGTGTTGCCATGTGCTCTGCTTTCCCTTCATCCTTCCCTGGTGGGGGGGGAAATGAAAATCTCACTGGTGAGGAGAGAAGCAATCACCAAGGTCTCTCTCTCCTCCTGCCCTTTCAGGGTGTTCCCTTCTCTTCTTCCCCAGGTTTTAGAACATATGATAGCCTGTCTCAATCTGATAAGCAGGAGTGGGGTGCCCAACATGACCCCTGCTGAAGTTTCAGAATCAGTCTAGCTGGTGAAAAGGAAAGAAAGCAGACAATCTGCCTGTTACAGCCTTTGATGTTGTTCCCATTCTGTCTTCTTCAGAGGTGGCAGGGCCATTCTGGGAAGGTGGAGCATCACTCCATAGCCATTGCTTTCTCCTGAGATTCATTGATCTGGATGCCTGGTTTGTGAAGCTGTGAGGGTAGGAGTCTCTGCCCTGAATTCAAAACTCAGATCTCTAATTCTAACCAAATTCCCCCGCAGGTTGTTTCTGTAGTCAATGGATGAAGCCAATACATCTCAAATAGAGCTCAGCTCATCTAAATACAGCGTTCAGGACATGGACAATGTCATGCACTGTCTGGGCCCCTATTTCTGCCCAGTGACCAAAACAGAGCCTGGAGAGACTGATTTTGAGTTAATACCTAATTCTCACAAGTCTAAAGTTAGGCAAAATAAATTTAATTTTCATTGTAGGATAAAATGTATTTTCTTCTTTTCATGTCTCTTATTAGACTCCTCCAAAGGACGAATTTGTAGTTATTGATGTGCAACCGGTGAGAAGCAACATCCCAGAGGCAAAACCTCCTGTACTAGGAAGGAGGACAAACAAGGAGAAAAAAGAGCTCCCGCCGTGGCGTTCATCAGACAGACATCCTACAGACACCATCCGATTCAACTACCTCGACAACTACGATCCCATCGAGCAGGCTAGGCAGGCGTAAGAGTCTCTTCCCTTTTGTCTGTGATAACAGGGTATGTCCACGTCCTCTGCACGCTCCCTCTGCCTGTGCTCCAAGCTGCCTGGAAGCATTTTAGTGCACCAGCCTGGCTGTAAACCCAAGCTAGCATGCAGTGCTGCCCTTTTCCCTTTTCTCTTATTGATCTTGGTCCTCTTGTATTTGCAGCTGCATTAGTTTGTGTCCTTTCGGTGCAGAGCATTTGCCGAGCTTGTTAGTGTCTGCCTATAAAACAGGCTGTAACCCCTGGAGAAGTTACACAGCTGTAATGGGAAGAATCAGGACAACAGTTTGTTCAAGAGGTTTTAAACAAAGCTGCAAGGATGGGAGGAATATGCAGTTTCTGCACGGAAGAGGAAGAATGAATTAATTGTGATAAAATATAATTCTATCAGTTCAAGGATCTTCTGGCTGGAAAGAGATTTAGATGTTCAAAGGGGGGTGCAGGTAAAAGAGTATGCATGTATGCATATATACTATTTAATATTTAAGTAATGAGTAGTGTTTGTTTCTACACTACCTTGGATGGACAGCCCATCTCCGTCAGTTCTTGGGCTCCCAGAATTACCTGGTCAGCAACTGGCAAAAGAAAGGCTTTTCTGACCCAAAGCATAATTTTGCACATTCCCTTGTGTTAGGTCCATCCCATGGTTTCCTTTGACACATCTGGTGGAAGATATTTCCAGAATCTCATGTCTGTGGTCGGATTTCTGTATGTTAACAAGCACTGGCAGGAGCAATAGCAAGGAGGCTGTGGTAGTTGTCTGGGTGCAGGATTTGGCCCATTTCTCATTTAAATCTCTGCCGCCCCTCATTTTTTCATGGGCATGCTCACAGCAGTTACCTCAGTTCAGCTGATGTGTAGTAACTCATGAAACTGTGGTAAAGTTATCATTAATCTGAGCCTGGTTTAGAGGTAATGGATTAGCTTGATCATTGCCTCCTTCCTGTGCGAGTCCCCGTGAGAAGGGCTGCCCAGATTCTCACCCAGCCGAAGTTGCAGAGAGGAGGATATTCCTCTTCACTGTGCCAACAAAAACCTTGGGAACCAATTAATCCACAGCGAAAGTATCCAGACTGTACATTAAGTAAATAACCGATAGAGCTGAGATTAGCCCTGTGTACAGGAACAATCGAGCCCTGAATTACCCCAGCCCGGTGATTATTTGGCTAAGCAGTAGCGCACTTGCACGGGTTCTTTCTCAATGCGATTAACTTTGCCGGACCCACCGCTCCTCCGGGGTGTTCCACAAAGTTCCCAGTGTCTGAGCAAAAGCCTTTTATGAATCATTTTTTAATCCGCGTCCCCTGGTCCTCGGATACTGCAGCACTTCAAAGAGCATTCCAGTTTCCACCTCACCCTCTTTCTGTGGTATGTTTCCAAACTCTAGTGCCATTTTAGGTAGAGTTCTCTGAGGCTTTTAACTAAATATTTTGCCAAAATGCCTCTTGTTGCAAATGATGGTGCTGGTATTATTTTTCAGCTGTGCTAAGTGTTTCCACATAGCCTTTCCCAAGGGCGTAGGTGAGGTTTAGGGCTCCCTGGTGCTGGTCATGGCTGAGCATCAAAAAAGGGACAGTCCCCATTTGAAGCATTTAAAAGTCACTTGTTCCAGCACGGGGCTGCAGATGCAGCTGACGACCATATGCAAACGATTGATTTGCTAATGATACAGTAAGCACACTGACTGTTTTCTTCTCCTAAGTGAGATTTGAGCTTCTATCCTTGTATGCAATGGAGAATATTTTAATGCCTAGTGATCTAGCAAATCTGGCGTTTATCCATAATTACAGGGGATTATCGCAAGGAGAAAAAAATGAATTCTGCGAGATTTACTTGTTTATCGAGGATCTCCCTTTAATATCACTTAAGCTGAAAGTAATTGCTAGTGTGTAGTCTTGTCTGTAATGACTCTTATTCAGCAATACGGGTGTGCCGTTCCAGGTGCTGACCCAGCTACCTAAAGATGTTCTGGTGCTTCTTTTCTGTGGTCTGCATCCCCTTCCCAGACGTCCTCCCACTAAATCTCTGTGTCCTTTATTCTTTGTTGGAGGCAGCAGCCTGGGGACCTGGTCTTGGCACCCCACTTGGCTCCCTGTCCGCGGTGCCACGTCGCATTTTGTGCTGTTTTATGTGCTGGTTTGTGCTGTCCCCAAGCGTGGGCATCTGCTGGAGGTGGCAGTGTCTGCTAACCGGCAGTTTTGGCAGCTCTTGGCTGCCTGACAGTGGCAACGTGGTCAGCGTGCCCCTCTGTGATGCCAGGCTTTGTTCTGGACTGCTGAATGCAATGCTCTGTGAGTAGTCGCCTGAACGAGGGAGCGTATTGCGAGTGCTGTGCAAGCTGATCCACCTTATTGCAGCCTACAGGCTCAGGCAGACCCTGCCTGACCAGTGTACAGGGTTGTAAAGTAGAACAGAGAGCCGAGATAAAAATCTCTGCCCCCCTAGGCTGTGTGAGGTGTAGTTATTGTTCAGATTAGACGAATTCTTGGAGCTCAAGGGCATAACATCCACTCTTCATGTAAAGTGAATGTCAGAAGTAGTGAAATCTATGTAAAATGAGATTCCTAAAACAATAGGGTTGATTTCCCATAATATAGGGTTTTGCAGTGGTAGTCTGGGAGCGGAAATGAGTTTTGCTGCAGTTTGAATGCACACAGACAGGAACGATTATTTTTCTTGAGGCAGGTTACAAGCATGCATAAAAAGACGCAGCAGAACGAGCAGAAAAGCAGCAGACAGCCAACGTGACGGCCGAGAGAGAAGGACAAGAGGGAGCTTTTGTTGGCCTGCAGGTTGGCTGGAGAGCGACGAGCAAACAAACCATTCTTTCCATTTGAGTTCTGCTGTGTTGAGGAAAAAGGGACTTGTCAAAAATTCCTTGTGAACAAACACGATTACATCAAAGGAATACCTGACGCCATCATCAAAGCAGTGTGTGAGACTAGTCACTGGCTACTTCTTTGGATCAAAGTTAATCTGCCTAATGTCAGGTTAAATTTTGCAGAATTTAAGAGGTAACAAAAAAAATATATATATTTTTTCCTGGCTTCTGAAAATGGCTGAAACCTTCTCTGAGCTGGACGTTGCTCTATGCTTGCTTTCTTGTCCAAAGAGAGGAGAGAGCTCTCCTGTTCATCATAACAGGATGTCTCTGCAGCCAAAATGCTGTCATTTCAATGGCAGGGCCGCCATCTGCTTCTTTGTTGATCTTTACAGAGGCATCATTAGCTACGAGCTCCCTTCCTCAGCAATATCAGAACTACTCTGCTGTGAATCCGTAGCAGAGAACTTGTCCTTGCTTAGCCAAAGCGAAACATGGGAGGCGTACCAAGCTACGCTCAATTTTCAGTTTTGCAGGAGACTGGAGTCAAAGGAAGTCCTAAAAGATGTAACACAAAATACGTGCTTTAGCATATAAGACCTAAAATGTGTGCTTTGGCTTGTAAGACCATAATTGGGCATTTACCTTTGAAAAACAAATAAATAAATTTCTGTAGAGCACTTGGGTGAGGGTTTGGCCTGGCCAGTGCTGGTGCTTCACACCACTGGGAAGAAGAAACACTGCTGGGTAGTGCCGGAAGGACAGCAGAATGGGGTTAATTTGCAATCTGGATGATAATTGAATCCTTTTCTTTTTCTTTTTCTTTTTTTTTTTTTTCTGCTTGCTCTGAAAGGCATTGAGCTTGTACTATAAAAACAAAATGGCACTCGGGAGCCTCACTGGCAAACCTGCCCCAGCTACTTTGAAGGAGCCGGGACAGCGATCCTGGAGGATGTTTGCTGAAAGTTTATGTGCTTTAGATGGGGAAGTGTGGGAAAAGCTTCGTAGTCACTGAGCAGTGAAATTAAGCACAGCGATGAGCAGATGCGTAGTCGAGGGAGTGGCGAGGAGATAGAGGAGAGATACAGACGGGTAGAATTACAAATTGCCTGGAAGGGTTTATCAAAATCACTCGGTAGAATTATAGCAGTGACTTTCAGTGTTGCTGCACGTATGCGAGCAATTTATCATAAAGGTGAATTCTTTTAGGTCTGTTTTGTTTTCTGCCCGAACTCTCCAGGTAGCTGAATGCAAACAGAACAGAGACCAGCAAGGATGGATTTGTCTCTTCAGGAGCACAGAGCAATATTGCGAAGGTGAAATGAAGCATTTTTATCTGCAGTGTGGGACCAAGTTATAAAACTCCCTCTGGGACCCCAACCTGCCTAAAAAGGACCAGGAGGGGGGTTTCTTTCCGGCCGTGCACGTACGGTTCTGCTGGAAGGCATCTGGTGGTGTGCCGCTCGGTGCCGATAAATCAAAAAGCCCTGCCTCCCACTTTATCATGACTAATGAATTCTGCTTCTAGCCCAGCGCTGGACCCCCGCCAAGATTGTGTCCTTGTGCCTCAAGAAAGAGCCCTGCTCCTCCTCATGACAGCAGCTCGACCAAAATGAAAGCTCCTTTCCCCCCCTGCAACCAGCCCTGGCTCCTAGGAGCCAGCGTTAATTCAGGTGGATAATTTATGGGCAGAGGCCGGCTCTAAAAACAGTTGCATATTGTACTGGAGTGTTTACCCAACGAGAAAATAATTACGTTCAGTAATTGTTCTGTCAGCAGCCTAGGCCCAGTTTCTGACAAAAAGGGGCTGGTTTGCGTGCGAAGGGCATGCTGTCTCACTGCTCTTCTGAATCCTCACGCCTGCCTCTCGCTTTTCATGTCTCTGAATAGCCAGCCCAATACTCTCTTGTGGGAATTTAAAACCTTAGGCTTGTGGGAATTTAAAACATTCCTTGAGAGAGAGAAGTGGGGTGAGAAACACCGAGTTCAGCACTGGGAGTGAGACCTGAAGTTCCCAGCTCAGCTCTGACGCCGTCTTCCTTTGCAGCGCTGAGAAACTCATCCTCACTGCTTATTTTCCTTATTTTCCTGACTTGGAAGTGAGATCGTGGTGAGGACCTGCTGCAGAGGGATGCTCTGACACCACGAGCATGGACGTTAGAATACAGCAGTAGAGCTTCATATCTTAATTTACGACCAGGAGCTCAGGTTTGACAGGTTATTGGTATTTTATCTCTGCATAAACAGTTCATTTTTTTCAGTTCTCTAAGTGAACAGGCTTATGCCAGTGCTGTCACCGGACTCTAAAGAATGGAGTCAGAGCCTCTCCTTTACCTCTTCCAGTGCTCCCAGTTGTAACGAGGGGAGATCATTCCATGTGCTAACTCCTTCTGGCAAGGGACTGTGTTCTATCTAACGATGAGCAGATCATTCCCTATAATAATATTTTGGGTTGAATTTTCTCTCTTGGCTGTTAGTGAAGTGCTTATCAAGAGATGGTAATTTTCCTCAAATTGCTATTTGAAATAATTTGTCTGATTCGTCTTTGTGGTTCTTGATCTGCAGCTGGTCTGGGACTAGTGAATAGCAGACGTAGTGGTGTTGGCTGCTTGGGAGGACGTGCATGTTATGTGGTGTGGCCCTGTTTTTTTTAGGATGTGTTGCTTTTAGAATCTGTTTCCACCCTGTAAAATTATATTTTTTTTTTCACAATGTGCTTTTTAGCTTTCTTTCCAAGAACCCAGAGATGCTGGTGATGGAGCTGGGAGATGAACCCAGAGAGCACACAGAGTCACTGCCCTAAATTTACTGCTTCTGTAAAGTTACCTGTGATATGCAGAATTGGAATGAGGAAGGGGAACAAACACCTTCCAAGCAAACCTGAGTTCCTGAAAAAAATTTTTCATAGTACTGATTTTACTCCTGATATCGGAATAATGTGACAACTAGCCATAATCCGGTGTACTTTACTTAATTTTCATACTCTGGAATATTCCCAGTCTGCAAGTTAATTATATTAACTTTAATAGTAGCTGCAAACAAATTTATATACATGTACAAGAAAAAATATTTGCCTAAAAAATAATGAATAACTTGAGAAGCAGTCCTCTAACATTATGGACTTAACTGACATGATTTAGTGAAACTTCCCTCTCTGTGAATTCCCTTAAGCTGATGTAACACTGTTTATGTGGATTTAGCTTAAATCCATAAGTCTCAAGCTAAGGGCGTGCATTTGAGTGCTGTGAAATTATCATAACTTTAAAAAAAGGCAAGTTACCGCTCTTCTCTGAGCCACAACTGATTGTGCGCTCTTGGTCTGCTCCAGGTACAAGATAAAATGTATTAGCTTAAGCCATGTCTTTTTGGGTGGCATATCATAAGGGATTTTCTTCTTCTCAACGCCAGGGAACCAACTCCATAGCACTTGTTAATACTATTCGGTCCTACACTGCAGGAGAAAGAAGGGAGGAGGAGAGACCCCAGACCTCAGCCGGCAGGCAGCTGAGAAAAAAAAGAGAGCAGGTCGTGGATCTAATAAGCTCCGGAAGGCAAAATCACTGGTAAGTATCACCAGCTTGTAATTATATCAGCTGGGGTCCAGTGTCAGTTACACCCAGGAATATTTTAGCTCAGAGCATTTACTTAACTTCGGTAACTGCAAAACTTTGCTCCTGACTGTAAGGAGGCTGCCAGGCGCATTTTGTGCCTGTCCTCAGGGGAGATATCTGGCCAGAAGCGATGGAGGCATAAGGAGGACACAAAGCATGCCACGTCTGGCTGCTCCAGGGGCAACTGCTCTGCAGCCTAGACACAGTCCATCTGCCTTCGGTGGGAAAAAGAGACAGCAACTGGCTGTGTGCAGGCAGTGATCTGGCTATCTGCTCCTCCCTCGCTTTGCCTACTGCTCAGTATCCTGACAACCAGTTTCCACGCCCGACAAAGCCCTGGATCGGATATGACGCTTGCATCTTTCCCCAGAGCTGCTCTTCTGTGCTTGCGACTTCTGATTGTTGCAGCCTGAAGTTAGTTTATGCTTTGTTCATTGGGCTGAGCCTGCGCAAGCAGCCCGAAGGTCTTAACACTGAGGATTCATTGTGCTCATTGCGGGTAAAATAGGGCATCCTCACATGAAAGGAGTCTAGGGAAGTCAGGCTTCCAGAAAGCATCATGGGTCTAAGCTTTTGTAGATATGGCAGCAAATAGCTGCCAGAAGAAAGATGTGCTCACAAGCGTATCGGGGGTTTTTGCAAACCTGGAAGCATGTTTCCCAAGCGATGAAAGCCAGGGAACGCATGTGAGTTGAGCTAAAGAAGGTTTACATAAAAGAGAGGCATTGTCTCCTGAGATTGAGAGGCATTCTCCTGACCCAAATACAGCCTGTTTGCTAGGAAAGGGATTCAGTCAGTGTCAAAGAACAGAAAATATAATTAAAGTTATTCAGCCCGTGTCTTACAATTTCCATTCTCCAATGGCTTCCTCTGTAGCCCTTAGATCAGAGGGCCCTTACAGAGTTTCATTCCACCATGGCTTCTCATTTCAAATTTAAAGCTGTTTTATTGTCAGTACGGAAGTGAAAGAATCTTGGTGGAGGGTAGAAAGAGATGAGTTTGATTTTCTTTCTCTAGAGTTTAGGAACTTGTAAGTTACTTAACCTGCAGCCCAGCAGGGCACAAGCACCTAGTCTCATTCCCAGCATCAAGTCTGAACCCTTCTACATAAAGTCAGTGGGAGTTTTTGGTATAAATTTCTTTAGTACAGGATTGAGTTGTGTTTATATATGTGTCCCCTTCTGTTGGCTGCTCATAGTTTTAAAGAGACGTTATTATTCCTGTAGCAAATAGTCACCAAAAACTATTTAGCTGACACAAAATGCTACATCTCAGGGAGCACACAGAGTTAGTGGGTACTGCATTCTCTCCCCACAAAAAGCCCTGGGAAGATTCCTAAAGCTACTGCATGCTATCAAGGCCTGACAGGTCCACCATCCTTCCTTGGTCCCTTCTGGCCAGTTAGGACAGCGTAAGCCAGGGTTAAGTGAGCTCCATGTCTTTATCTTGTGCAACCTTGGAAGCACTGGCTTCTTTTTGTGTTAAAAATCTGTCATAGTCTGTGCTGCATCACTCTTTCCTAGACCTTTACATTGAAAATACACTTGTATTTGCTTTGAGTTTAGAGCTGTACAAATTTCAGCACAAGGGCCGTGTTTCTTATCCTCTATGTAATCACAACGTATAATCCTGCTGTTACGCTGGCCATTAATGATTACAACACTACAGGACAATAAAAGTTAGGTTACAGTAGGCTGATGCATAGAAGAATATGTATAACTCACTAGGAATCATCCAAAATTAATTTCCATTCATTATTAGGGTAGCACTGGAGAATCTTGTTGAAATGAAGACCTGTGAAAAGACTCTTACTTAATCAATTCCAAATAAAGCAGCTTAATACTCAAATCTTTTAGTAAATCCTTGGAAGAAGAATAGAATACGATGAAAGAATAAGTGCCCCAAGCAAGCAAACATCAAGTCAAATTAAAATGAAGCTCTTAAATAGATCAATGATTCAAGGGTAGAAATTAGATGAGAATAAGGTATATTACAGCCAACAATGAAGATGTAAAAAGGGCTATTATATGGAGCTCTAAGCTCAGGAGACTAAACAACAACGCACCAAAATAGAAGAAATGTGTAATTAAGGTGATGACCTGACTCCTGGAATTACCTCCACTGGCTCCAGGTTTGCATATGGTGAATGAAGTCTCCTCCTGGTAAACTTGCGGGGTTTTGGAGTTTATTAGTAATCATGGAAATAGTAGCAGAAAATGTGACCAGACTCACACTTAATTTACAATAAATTAAAGTAAATTATCTAAATTACCTTAAATAGTGCATTACAATAAATTGAGTTAATTAGGTGTCTGAATGAAGGGCCACTTTCTTTCATATGAATGTCCACACAACCCCCCCCATCTCCACGGTGAGGTGGGAATGCCTGCTCTATCTTTACGCAGGGAAATGCCTTACACTAAAGATAAGTACAGTTTCATTGTTAATTGTCTCTTTAAGCAATTTTTTTGGATCAAGGCTTTGTGGCTTGCCTGTACCACCTGGATGCTTACATTGCCTTCAGCAGCTGCTGTCCCAGTATCATACAAAGGAAAGTGAAGAATGCAGTGGGTTCAGTGACTCATTTGGGCTTTTAGCAGGCCAGGCATGGAACACATGGCTGTGTTTTGGGCCACTGTTTCATCCCTCCTGTTCCTTCTGGCCTGGAGCTGTGCTGCCCTGCTGTGATTCCTGGGTTCTGACCCCACAGGTCCCTTCACAGGTGTCACCGCTGCCACATCAGCGTTCTTTACACAGGCTCTCTTCCCCGAAGGACTTCCGATAAGGAGTTTTCTGCAGCTCTCAGCAAAAGAGGCAGCTTCATGGCACATCCCCTTCAAATGTCAAAATTCACAGACACTTTCAGAGGAAAGTAAAAATCCATCAGGTTGATGCGTTTGACAGCTTTGCAAATGACTGCAATGTCAGCAATTAGGGGCTGGTTTTGCCTTTCGGCCTGCCTGCTTGGTTCTGTTGGAGACGCTGCTCCACCCTCACAGCTGTTCTTGAATTACTGACTTATTTTTAGTGCATACTAAATAACGTTTTTTTTTTGACAGGGTCACTCATTCTTGCCTCACTGCCTAAGGTAATAAGATTGCAGCATTTGAAGTCAGGAATAAATTATCCTATGACATATAGATAGGGAATTGGTGTTTTGAGGATGGATCACATCTACATTCTGTGTGGGTATATCCCACATGAAGATCCAGGGCTCTTGGCAATGCAACACAATCTGGTCCAGTGTACATTTATACCACCTATATTCTGCAAACCTTATTTTGAATTTTACGGATTCATACAAGAAATCCTGTTGAACTACATGGGACTTGAAAATAGCTCAGTATAATGTCTGGAATTCAAACCCAGCTTATATATGTCACTCTAAATTTAAAGGCATAGCCTGGCTTTGATACTCTACCCATCTGTCCCTATAAACTCTAAAACTGAACCACCAAAGACACAGGAGCCGAAAAGCAAGGTATGGTCAGATCTGTGCTGCAACTACTCCTGCTTCTGTGGCATTGTGCTTTCCTCACTAGGACAGAAAAGCTGCAGCTGCTTATATTACACCATCTCTCTGTTACACATCAAGTACTGCTAAGAACCTGGAGTATTTTAGCCAGTTGTATAATCCCTGGCCTTCCCTTAGGCCGATATTCAGAAGTTGCTGGGTTGCTTATTTGTTACTAGACAATTAGACACGAAGCACCATGTATCTGCCACTGCTGCCAATTCAAATAATGGAACAGGGAAAGAGGCAGGCAGGAACTGCAGAACAGCATCGACTTTTCTGCACAACCATTTTCCTGTGGACTCTAGTTTCACAGAAGACTATCTGCCCATATTGCTTTTTAATGAGTTTCTATGTCGATGTCTGGTTTTGTTGGTGTTTGTTCACTGTTATTACCAAATAATTTGTTGCAGTTAAAAAAAAGCCAAAGCTGTTGGTATGCACAACCTGTGTTTTTGGATATTTGGGATCTTTTTCAAGGAAAAAAACAATCGCTGTGTCATTAAGATTTTATTTTTGCTTAACTTCTGTACTGCTTAGTAAAATGCTCATTGAACAGTATTTTAAAATAAACGTTATCCCTTACACTGTGAGAATTCAAACAGCAAGCAAGACTGGAATCAGCCACAGCCATATGCACAGGGGAGAATTTGTGCATTAAGATACCAATTAATGTTGAGAACCAATTAACATGGGTTTTAGCTCTAGTAGCACCAATTTCTAATTGGATCTTTTTGTCCTTAAGGTAAACTTATAACAGAACACAGGTCACTGCAGTAAGATATGCTTGTATCATCGTTACGAGTATCATTTATAGATTCAAGTTTTCCACAGTCTCCAACATTTTCAGTCCCTCTGAGACTGTTAGGATAATAATATGATACTTACTGCCTTCTCTTCCTAGCTGTCACTTACTGCAGATCTCGAGCCTGTTCCCAAACCACCGGTTCGTCCCAGCTGGGCCACTCACCCGTCAGCTGGGAACCTGCCCCCTAAAGCAGCAGCAAAGACCCTAGCCCAGAGCTCCCAGTGGAACGCCGGGATACGGCCAGCGCCTGTTCGAGCCCCAGTGCCAAAGCCACGCGAAAGAGGGAAGAAAGACTTCACAAGGACGAACGCCAGGTCTACACGTTAGTATACCACCGTGTCCTGTGCGGAAGCTCATTGCAGAGATTGCTGGTACCCAGATTTTGTGCACGGAGGGAAGGAGATGGTGCTGGCAGTACATTTCTGTAGGCGAAGGAGAAGGCAGTCATTCTGGATGGTGGGAATCCAGATGATGGGGATTTGCTGCCTCAGAAGAGAACATACGGCTAAAATCTTCTCGCTTCATATCTAGCACTTGCTAGACCCACCTTCTGCCATGATATTGAACACCGGCATGGGCTTCACGTGGGTTTCACTCACAGATATTCAGTGGCAGAGCAAGAGATCTTAGAGCATAAGTGGCAGCAGGGCTCGGTCCAAAGTCCGTGAGCTCTGCCAGGCCCTGGACAGATGCCAGGAGGAACTGGTACCGAGCATTCAGAAAATTAGGGGGTAAAGCAAATCAACTCCAGGGAGACAACAGCTGAGAAAACAGCTGATCTGTGAGTGCCTTCCAAAAATAAGGAGGCAGACTGACACCATCAAAACCGGTTTTATGCCATTTCAGTCTAGGGTTGCCTAGATTCAACGTAGATTCTCGATGCTATTCATCGAGATGTCACCTCTCGATAAACCCAGCTTCTCCTTAAGGCCCTCAGTGTCTGCAGCCTGCTGGGAAAGCACTTGGTATCTTTCAGAAACACACAAATTTTTGCGGATTTTGGTAAAAGTCCTCTTAGTTCACAAGGGCTTTGTCCACATAAGGACTGCAGGCTGAACCCTGGTGATTTTTAACAGCACAAGAGTAGTGGATAAAGAACCTGGAGTGAACAAAGGAAAAGAGACCTCTGATGTGAAACTGTTTAGGATTTTCAAAGAGAACACAGGAGTAGAATAAGAGGGTAGCTCCTGGCACTTGGCAGTGACTATCCAGTAATTATTAATGGTCCCACCTAGGGGAAAGATGAGCATGCTGGGACCTTCATCACCCCTTTGGGTCTCCCTAGCATTTAGTGTTTTTAGCAGGTGCAGAGCCCCCATGAGGAGGACCCACAATGCAAGTGAGTGATCCCAACTCCTTCTGTGGCAGATGAAAGAAATGATTTAAACACAGATAATGGCACTGGGGGAGGCACTGGAAAGACTGCTCTGAGGCCCAAGGAAAACACTTGAAGACTGTTTCATGTAGGAAGCTGTACAAAAATACATCCTGGCTAGAAAAGCCAAGAGAGGAAAGCATCAAGATTGGGGTAGAGGCTTTCAGTCCCTCATAACAAGTTTCCACCACAAAGTTCGTATTAACTAGGACCCTCACCCTGATGTAGCACTACATAGACAGAGCTTTAGGAAGGCTCCACGTGGGACTGGGGCCAAGTCACGAAGAGTTATGCGTAGGCTCTGGGCTTGGCTGCGTTATTGGTTGTTCCAGTCAGTCCAGGGAATTTCTGCTGGTCTGGCAGCGCTGCCGTGGCCTCCCAGGAATGCGGCGCTCAGCTCCCACCGGGAGGCACTGGGAACTGTGTTTCTGCAGTCTCTTGTGCCTGTGAAGCGATCTGCTAAGATGTGGTTTGGTGCTGTCAGAGAGGATGTGGGGGATGGAGTGAGGGGAGCTCCTGCGGGGAAGTGGCTACCCAGTGGCTATGAGCGATTCCAGGTGGGTGGAGAAGGGAGCGTGCAGGGATGTGCAGCATCCTGCCTGACCCCTGCTGCATCCAGCGTCTTCTACATAAGAAATTTTAAAACCGTGCATGAGGGAAGGGCTTCGGATAGCAGGGAGCAGGTGCTCAGAGAAACATGCGAGCCACCTACCACTGCTGTTGCTGTAGCACAGAAACTACCAAGGTAAATTACCCCTGACGGATTGCATTTGGATTAGGGGCAATTTGCTAGGCAAAGCTATGTATTTCTTGTACCAGAGAGAGAGACAAATCGGTCTTAATTCCTTCAGTGACCTCTCCAGGGCCTTGCGATCTCTGCCAGGCTTTTCCCAAGGTAAACTTACCAGCTTTAGATAGTGCTCCATGGGCTGTACCAGCCATGTTTGCAGATTGTCAGAAAGGTGGGCAGGAGGAGTAAAGATGTTTTGACATGATTATTTTCTCTGTAATGAATTAATGAAAGGAAACTAACCATTCAATCCAGATTTGTAAAAGTATTTGAGGTATTAAATACCACCAAAATCCCAAGGTCTGGCTGGGTACCTATATATATTTAGAATGTGAAATCTCTGGCTAAATTAATCTCTCTGATTCTCACGTTTGTTTTTTTTTCACCTTCATCTAGCATCTCCACTGTTTGAGGCTCAGCCCTGGCGCATTCCTCCATCAAACCAAGGATCTGATACAGAGTAAGGGAGGATCCAGTGTATCTTCCGTCTTAGCAGAACAGAAGCTTATCTGCCTGGCGTTGGGGAAACAACAGCAATGTTGCCTGAGTCACAGGCTGTGCTTGGTGAAGAACAGCTGCTTTTGAGTCGTTTGCAAGGACCCAGTTTTAATTTTTTTCAGCTCTTGCACTTGAAAAGACTTTCTTCATTGACCTCACCACGTAAAGAAATGAGCATGAAGGTCCTGCATCCATTCTCACTTAGGCTGTCCAAAAGAAAACTTAACTGCCTTGCAGCCAGCTTAGATAGCAAGGTGCTGGAGCAATGACTTTGTATTTTTTTGGAAGTACAGCAGCTGGTGCAATGACTCCTTCCTGCCTTTGGATCTCCAGGTGGGATCTCCGGTTTCCAAGCTGGAGTCAGAATGTTTTCCTGATGTGTTTCTCAGCCTGGTTTCCTGTTGCTGCTGCTCTTGAACTGGTGCTATATCCTCTTTTTCTTCTGGGTACGTCATCTCTGCAGAGTTCACCTAGACTTTTGACCACGCACTGAAAACCCTTGTGCAGATCCCTGCTACGGTTGCTGGACCTCAAGGGTGCTGAGCTTGCCTGTGTGTCGCTCAGACACCTTGGGGCACATCCCACGGCCTGAGCTGCTCTGTGATGCTTTCCCAGAGAATGATGCAAGTTGGCCTGCCTGTGAGCAGTGGAAAAGAAGCGAGGACTACCAGACACCTTCATCCCCCCTACAAAGCAAGTGGTTTATCACCAACATTAATATGATCCTTCAGCTGTAACCTACAGTCCCTGCCAAATCAGCTGGACTGTGAAGGAAGCAGCACAGAATTTAAGGAAAAAGCCTTTAACATGTGGAAGAAAGGAGGCTCAGGGAAAATGCTTGAAGAAAACCCTTGTTAGTGCTGTACTGGAGACAGAACTTCTTTCTCTTGTTAAACAAGGCAAGCCCATCATATCAATCATGTTAGTGAGAATGTGTTAGTGAGAATGAAATCAAATCCCATGCTCTGGATTACAGCATTGCACATGACTCCTGCGGGGAGCTGACACTAGTTTAATTATTTAAGAGACTGTAAATCGTGAGCTTTTATTTGTCTTTTCTATAATTAAGGAAGTATCCAGTAAAATGTAAGGAATAGGAGTTTTTAAGGATAAGGGGACTGAATGCACAGCAACTGCAACTCATTGCCTTATCATAACCCAGACTGGGATAAAGCTAAACCTTCCCATACATTAGGATGAGCCACAGTACACCCATGAATTCTCAGCCTTGTTTAGACCAGAAACCACGCTTCAGAGCAAATGCCACCTACTAATTGACAAGGATTAGGAGAAGCTTTCCCGTCTGTGAGCAGATTATTCTGTACTGTGTCACTTGAGGATTTCAAGATTTTTGGCACAAGAGACACGGACATTGGACGTTGTCAAGACCAGGCACTGGGCACAACGCACCATGGATCGTAACTGAAGGGACAGCCTCTGCCAGTAGACTCTGCTCCTCGGGTACTTGCTTAAACACCACATTAATCCCAACTCCCGAGCAATGATTAGCGCATCTCCCTCTCCCTGTTTTTGTCCTTTCATTTTTCTAGCTGCTCTGTATGCTTGGAAGAGGCAGTTCATCTCAACTAAAATAACGGCCTGAGAGCTTAAGTCTAAGCAGGTCACCTCTGAAATGATCAGCTGAAATGGGAACTTGCAGATAGCAATTATCTCTTACATCATCAATAACACAAGAGACTGACTAATTTCAATTAAGAAAGCTAACTTTTGGGCACCAGAAATCAGGTAGGATAAATCCCACCCAAAACGTTCATCAACATCCATTCCCTGGTACTGCAAATCTCTCCTCACAAACCTCTTCCCACAGAAAATCAAGTTAAATGAATTGCTTCATGGATGTTTATGGCTTCTGAAGTCCGAACTGTTGCTCCAGCTTCCTTTTTGTTCCAGGCACTGGGTAGTTTCCTGGGCAGCAGTTCAGTGCTAGGTCTTTGTACCAAACAGCAAATGGCTATGCAAGGAAATGATGTAACCCTGCATCAGTGGCTTTTCTTTTCTCACCAGTGAGCATACTCACTCAAAGGGTAGCATTCCCAGGGTCTTGGAGCTGAGTGCTCAGGCATTACTGCAGATACTGTGCCTTTGCTGCAGCAAATCAAGCATTTTGAGTGCTCACTGTACATCTTAAGGCCCAGGCTTCTCCGATTTATAACGCTTTTGTATTTATGATGCCATGAAATAATTAACAGCAACATTGTCAAGGAAACTGCCGAGCCCAGTAGTCTATCCTTGAAGTAACAGCAGACCTGTATAACGAACGCCTTGATGTAACTTCTACCAATTATAGTATTAGAATAAAATACATGTACTTGCAGCACGCTTTATAAACATTCCTGAGGTTGCAGAATAGGTCAGAATCTGAAACAGAAAGAGTCAGAGAGACACACTCCCAGCCATCTGCCTCTGCCTCTGTGCTGCTGGCTGGCCTCAGGCAAGCTGCATCACCTTCCGCGCCCTGGGCTGCTGATCTGCACGGGCAGATGGTTATTTACCCACCTTATAACGCGCCTCGAGATGTGTGGATAAGAAATTGCTAAACAACTACAGAGGAAGGTTGTTATGCCTGTGCCGTTCCTTGTAGATGCTCATTTCCCTGCACTGCTTGGTATTTCCAGATCCTGTACAACTCTGATTAGCCGTAGCGTTTGATTAAAGAAATGAAAGTACCTTTTAAACCCCACAGGCCAATGAATCAGCACTGCTGCATCTGAATTCCACCAGTACAAGCAAGATCAGAATGTGAGCCGTAGGCTACAGCCCTGCTCAGATGTGGTGAACAAACCCAAACATGCCAGCCTCCTCTTACCCAAGGTTTACCATCCATTTCTGCCAAAAACTCCACCTGAATTTACCTCATGTTCCTTGCTGGGAGCAATGGCAGAGTTTGGTACTGTAGTTTTTTAGCCCAAATGAAGTTTTCCTATTATTGTTCTTCTGAGCTCAAGACAGAGCCTTGTTTGGGAGAAGGAATATGCGTAGCTGAAGATGATAGGAGTTGCAGGTGGGAGCACAGTTAGATTAAAACCAAGGATTTTTGGAGACATCCAACTAGTGTGGCAGCACGAGGGTTGTAACAGGTTAAGAGACGGCTACAGAAAGCACGGAGACCTTGCGGCAAATGGAAAGTAGCTGATGATAGTAGCTACGTGTAAGATAAAAAGTTGCTGTAATAGGTAGATGAAGCTGATAACAGATGGGGAGCACAGCTCAGCTCACGTAACAAAGGGACGGGGAGGTGAGCAGTCAGTGTGTAGGGCTGTGTTGGTGGGCATAAGTGCTAAGAGAAGGGAGAGGGTTATGAAAATCAGCTTGAAATCAATTGCCTTGTCTCAGCTGGCACGCTTGCACTGCCTTACTGTGTGTCTAGCACAGACATCCTACCTCTCATATGCTCGTGTCCTCTTTTAGGGGATGAACTCAAACAACAGAGACATCCCAGGCCTCCTCCGATGGATGCTTTGTAGTGTGTGCACCCCCAAATAATTCAGGGGAAGGAACTGCTTTCGTGTCCCAGCCAGCCCAAAGCATGGGCTAGGCAAGCAGACAAACTCTGACAGTACAATCGCATCTGAAATGTCCCCTGGTGTGCAGCAGCTACTGCAATAGGTCTGAGAAAGGTGATGGCAGGAGGTGCACACCTGGATAGATGCTTTCTAACCATTTGCACAGCCCATATCCTGAGCACAACCATTCTCTAAACCACTCATAAATTGCTGGTTGGCACAGGATGCTTGGGAGACCCCCTGGGAGGTAAAACCACTGGTACAGACAGGTCCAGGCATTGCAGGGCACTCCCAGCACAACAGGGGGAAGGAAACTGAATTTGGCTCTGCAAAAAGGCCTGAAGGCACCAAGAGAATGGTAGCAACGGGAGCAGATGGTCTAAGCTGCATTTTCAACCTGTTCCATCCTGGGATCTTGCTTTGAACGGGCAGGAGGCTGCCAAACCCGCGATGGGGAGGGCAGGATGGTCTCACACACATACACTCTGCTACAATCTACCTGCAAGACTGCGCATGCTGACCTAAGGCACCAGGGCAGGCTCAGCTTGCTTCATAAACCAACCCACACAGTGGTAACAGCCAACCCGCGGCAGTTTCTGTGTGCCCTCTTCCCTTCCTGCAAATTTTGCTTCCTGTTCAGTCCCCAGATGTTCACCAGCCGTAAGTGTGATGCTGAAAATCTTCCGGCCAGCTCCGAATCAGGAGGTTTTCAAATAAAGATTCTTACTAGCCCATAAATCACAACTGCCAGTATCTCTTTCTCTCCTCCTTTTTTTTTTCTTTCTTTTTTTTTTTCCCCCCTTATTTTCTCTTAGGTGGCCTGTTTTTTTTTTTTTCTTGCTGCCTGTTCCCTCCTCTCTGCAAAACGTTTTTCTCGCCCAGGCAGCCTCTCCTCTCTGCTCAGCAGCAGGTTCCCCTAACTCACAAAGGGATCCTCCAGAACCTGCTGGCTGAGCAGGAGGCATGGGCAAGGAGACACAGGAGCTGGCAGGCACCAGCGAGGCTCTGGCTAACTGCAAGAACAACAAAAAAAGCAGATAGATAAAGGTTAAGATACCAGGGGGTTAAACTAAAAAAAAGGGAGACTTAGATTAGACGTTAGGAAGACATTCTTTATTGTGAGGTTGGTGAGGCACTGAACAGGCAGCCCCGAGGAGCTGTGGGTGCCCCATCCCTGGCAGTGCCCAAGGCCACGTTGGATGGGATTTCGGCAGCCTGGGCTGGTGGGAGGTGTCCCTGCCTATGGCAGGGGGCTGGAACTATTTGGTCTTTAAGGTCCCTGCCGACCCAAACCATTCTAGGATTCACTGATAGTTCCTCATGCAAGACATAATTCAGCCATGGAAGTCCCTGCCTCAAGAAGTGGCAGATGTTGAAGCTCACATGGGCTCCAGAAGTGACTGGAGGTTCATGGAAGGATCTCGTACGAAATCAGAGCCAGGGGCTGTACCAGCTGGAAGAGGTGCAGGGCTGCCCCACCTTGTCAGCCACAAGCCTGAAGACAGCGGTGCTTGGGAGAGAGCTCCCAGCGGCTCGGAGTTCACTCTGGCACCAGCTCTGGAGGTAACCAAGTGCTGGCCATGTGGGGAGCTCTCCTTGGACTCCATTGGGGGAAATCAACAGGACCTCAAAGGGACAGAAGCATGTGTTTGGGGCCACGAGGCAACACATTCCCCGCTTAATCACAGAATCACAGAATCATTAGGGTTGGAAAAGCCCTCCAAGATCACCTGGTCCAACCACCCCCCTACCACCAATGTCACCCACTAACCCATGTCCCCAAGCACCACGTTCAACCTCTCCTTGAACACCCTCAGGGACGGTGACGCCACCACCTCCCTGGGCAACCCGTCCCAGTGCCTGACTGCTCTTTCTGAGCAGAAATGTCTCCTCATTTCCAACCTGAACCTCCCCTGGCACAACCTGAGGCCATTCCCTCTGTTATCTGTGATCTCGAATGTCTTTTCCAACCCTAAAGATTCCCTAATTCTGCTGCTCCCCTCGTGTTCCACAGGCCTCCTGCCTCCCCCCTGCCCGATCCGCGCCGCCCCTCCTGCTCACAGAGAGACTTGGGGCTTTTCGTCAGACTTGAACATTTTATTTGTTATTGGGATTTCGCTTTTAAATACTTTGCTACCACCTAGCGCCAGAGGGGAGAAGGGCCGGGGGTAGTCAGGGCCTGGCTGCGCTGGGGCAAGCGGGTGTGGTGCGGCTGCCGGGGGCACTGAAATGTCACCAAAACCACTAAAATATCGATAAAAAACAGCAAAGATCAATAAAACTGAGTGAAATGTGACAAAATAAAATAAACTGTGACTAAAAGGCAGGAAAATTTCCATCGAAAAGCAAACGCTTTACGGCAGCGCTGCCGGCCGGGCGACGCTTTCGCGACGGGGCGGCCTCGCTTGGTGGCAGCGGCCGGCGGCTGGGGCCGTGAGGGAGCGGCGGGGCGGCGGCATGGGGCGGCGGCGGGCAGGTACCGGCCGGTGGTGTTGTTGTCGGTGTCGGTGTCGGTGTCGGTATCGGTATCGGTATCGGTATCGGTATCGGTATCGGTATCGGTAACGGTGAGATCGGGCCGCCCGGGGAGCTGCGGGTCGCCCTGGCAGCGCCCAAGGCCAGGCTGGATGGGGCTGGGGGCAGCCTGGGCTCGGGGCAGGGGTCGTGCCCATGGCAGGGGGCTGGGATTTGATGAGATTTAAGGCTTCTTCTAACCCGAAACCGCACCACAATTCTGTGAGCACCTCTCCGGTGCTGTGCCTGGGCTTGGTGAGCTGGCACAGGCTACAGCTGGGTGGGCAAGAGTGTGCTCAGCCAGATCCCCACTGGTGGGTTTTCTGCCCTGTTTGGTGCCTGGTATTTTACTGCAGCAACACTTTCTGGTGTAAAGTGAACTGCACAACCTAAAATAAGCGTGTTTGGGGTCAGATCGCTTAATAGCAATGCTTCTCTTCTCCCAAAGCCGTTGGGGAATAAATATAACGAAAATATCCAGCGTGTACAGCACTAACCCTCGCTGCAGCCCTTAGGGGGGAAGCTTCAAGGAGCTGACTGCTGCGGCAACCCCCTACGTGTGTCTGATGAGGTTATGGGGTTATCTCCTCATCTGGCTGCTCCACCGGCCTCCAGTGGATGCGTCTTGTTCCTTGCCACATGTGCTGGCAGCATCAGATTAGCCTGCTGATGGCGTTTAGCTTCCACTGACTTCTTGTTTGTGGCTGTTGTGCACATCACTTTGATGGAAGACTGTGGAGTTTGCCCTAAAAGCCAAAAAAACACGATGATAGGAGGCAGCGGCTGTTACTTGCTGCCAGTCAGGAGTGATGTGCAGTGGCAAAATGTCCTTTGGAGGGAACAATGCCCTGAAATTGTGGGAAATACTGAAAATGAGGGACAGAGTAGACGCACCTGGATTGTCACAGGCAACAAGAAAGCAGTGGGTATACACGTGGTTTGTTTTGTTCCCCTTTCAGGAGATCTCAGCCATGCAGAACTGATGATGATGACGATAGCTGACATCATAAAACAACTAATTGAGGCTCACGAGCAGGGAAAAGACGTGAATCTGAATAAGTAAGTCACTGGTGGATGACACTGAGGAGCTGCTCCACCAGTGTTGAACATGTCCTGTAGAGTTGGTCATGCTTGGCCTTTAGTATATGTTTTATTTTCATAACCTACTGTCATTTCTCTTGCCATTACCTGATAATGACCATCATAGAATCATCATAGAATGGCTTGGGGTTGGAAGGGACCTCAAAGCCCACCCAGTTCCAACCTCCTGCCATGGGCAGGGACACCTCCCGCTAGATCAGGTTGCCCAAAGCCCCATCCAACCTGGTCTTGAACACCTCCAGGGATGGTGTGAGAAATATCTTTGATTCTCACAATGGGGCATCCACAACCTCTCTGGGCAACCTGTGCCAGTGCCTCACCACCCTCTGAGTGAAGAATTTCCTCCTAATCTCTAATCTAAATTTCTCCTCTTTTAGTTTAAAACCATTCTGCCATGTCCTGTTGTTACCTGATGGAGTAGAGTCCCTTTCCATCTTTTTTATAAGCCCACTTTGAGTACTGAAAGGTTACAATGAGGTCCCCCTGGAGCCTTCTCTTCCCCAGGCTGAACAGCCCCAGCTCTCTCAGCCTTCTCCATAAGAGAGGTGCTCCAGCCCCTTGATCATCTTTGTGGCCTCCTCTGGACCTGCTCTAACAGCGCACTGCTGTCCACCAGAACCCACCGAGTTTCTCTCTGTCCAGGGAGATGACATCGGTCGGTCTGCCCTTGTCGACTGATGCAGTCACTAAAGATGCCAAGATCTGCTAATTGTGGTGATTTGAATTTACCCCTTACTACTTCATTGGCAGCATACAGACTACAAAGTGGTGAAAAGCTCAGGGAAATTTGTCATCGTCTTTTTGTGTTTCCACCTGCGTGGAATTCATCCTGATAGTCCCAAAGCCAATTCTATCAGGGAAAAGAGAGGTTAATTTATAGATAAAGTTTACATCGAACGTTTTTAGCAGCATGCTATGAATGAAGTTGCTGTTTACAGAAACTTTTTTCTTCTTTACCTTTGTGGAATAATAAAAACTGAACTTGTCCCAGCGTATCTCATTTACACGTATAATTGTAAACATTTAGCTGGTGCTGGAAATAATTTATATAAGTGTCTTAGAAATGAACTGAGCTTGAGCCTGCGTATGTAGGAGATTAATCGGATGGAAGTCTTAGGAAAAGACTTAAATCACTGGAAATGGGTGAGACAGCCTCTGGGCACCTCTGACAATGTTTTGGCAAAACCACATTTAGGAGTAAAACATACAGAGACTCAAAACATTGGCAGTTGTTGCTTGTTGACTTTATTTGGAGTTTATTTTCTGTATCTTAAATACCCAGAGCAGCTGTTGCAAGGAATTACTGTATTCAATAAGTTACCTGCAAAGGCAAATGGGGTGAACCCACCTAGATCCCCAACGAGCTGAACCGAAGCGGTGTGATGGAGCTGCTGTGGGAATGGGTACAAAAGTCCGGATGGGGTCATTAATTGGAGGTATTTCTGCTTTCAGGCTGAAAACCAAGACTTCAGCCAAGTATGGGCTCTCGGCGCAGCCACGTCTGGTCGACATCATCGCTGCCGTTCCGCCGCAGTACCGCAAGGTGCTGGTGCCAAAGCTGAAGGCCAAGCCCATAAGGACTGCTAGCGGGGTAAGCACGTCGTCGTTCTCTCCATCCACCACCGTCCTCCCCTGCTCTCATTGATAAATTATTGTGGATTTAATTATTTTCAAAGAGGAGGACATTCATTGTCCAGAAACTTCAATGAGGATGTGCTGCCTGCACTGCCAGGTTCCACGTTGTCTTCTCTGATGTGCCTGCAGGGCTGTTATTTGCAGAGCATTTGGGAGAAGAGAAAGAGGTGTGGAGGTTTTGTCTCAGGGTAGCATATCTAGTTTTTGAATTGCTGTAGAAACACTGCAGCTTAATCTGCAGGCCCTCTTGGTGAACAAAGGTGAAATGTTAGGATTTCACATGTTCCGTGGAAAGGTATTTCAAGCTGAAAAGAATAATACAGGTATAGGTGACATTCAGCTGTGTGTTTTCAAGCTTCTCTACTATATAGATAGCATGCTTAAACCAAAAAAAGCCACCACCCAACCACCAGAAACCAAGATCCCAGAAGTGTTCAGTTTTCATAACTATAAAAAAAAATCGTAATTTTGTTACTTTCCTTTTTTCTGGCTTTAGAATATTTCATTAAACTCTTACTCCAACCGGAATTTCTGAAAACTGGAAATGTGCTTTCCAAGGTGCGAGCCCCGAAGCAGTAAACACTAGAAAATCTTAAGTGTGTGTCTCTTTTCTTCCCCTTGCTCCTGTAAAAGGGGAAGGTAGCATGTTGTGTAGTGCCTACATTTGATGTGTGAAGAGCTGCGTGAGACCAGCCTGGAAAAAAGACTCAGCTAAGGTGGAGGGAGGAAGCTATTTTTATTGTGCTTCTTTTATGTCTTTTTGTTTCTCTTCATCTCCCCCTTTTCATCTTCCAGATGGTGTTCAGGGTGCTTACAGGCACATTCTCACCCTTGCACTGTCTTAGATGTGTGCTAGATGGTCCTGGTGAATACCTGTGTGCCAGTCAGGTGCCAGTCAGCGTGTCTTTTTGGCAGGGTGGTTAATCAGATTCGATATGACACCTGGGTCTTTAAAGCTCACTGCCAGTTTATTCTGAATTGCGAAAATACTCAATAATAGGATTCCTGCTTCTCGATACATTTGTTATCTTCGTTTTCTCAAGAGTTAATGCACAGATATTTGAGGTGGCAGACTAAGCAGAAAGCATCTTTAAATAGTGTCCTGCAGATGCGCATTTTTACATAGCCATCCAAGATGCATTTTATTTTTGTAACTTCAGAAGCAATTACTGTAATTTCTCTCTGCTGTAATTCTGCTTATTTCAGATTGCTGTCGTGGCTGTGATGTGTAAACCACACAGGTGTCCACACATTAACTTTACGGGCAACATATGTGTGTAAGTATGACTCGGGTGACCTAAAAGAGGGCTCTTTTCCAGTATTATTTGTATAATTTTGTATAAATTGCAGGAGCACTGTGTTAGGGACAGACTACTTTTCTGCACAAGTGCTAAGTTGCAGGTTGCCGATACCTGCACATTACATTACAAATTCTACTTGTTTGCAGTTTTTCTTTCAGCAGAAAACCTTCTTCTTTGACAGGTGAAACTTTACTTACCTCAATAATTAGAAACTTTTGTGAATGTAGTAATTAGGAGAATATATTAACGATCAGATACAAGTCGTATTACTGAGATGGTGTGTGCATGTGTTGTGTTTGTGAGAGTAGACTGGGTACATAAGACAGGAGAAGACAATTACAGAAAGGAAGCAGGGCTCAATCTAAAAAGTTTGAAAACTACTGAACTGAAACCCACCTGAGGAGGTGCAGGTGTTGTCTACGAAAGACTTGCTTGGTGTTGGCTCTGCCTGGCTCTGGAACGAAATGAGAGCACAGATGGAAAGCCTCTAGCTGCCAAGAGCTTGCGGTATTAAGGGAATAGCTTCTGAGTTTTTATTTTAATTGGGAAAGCCAAGCTCAGTTTACCTTGAAGTATATTGCTTCGGTTTGCTTTAAGAGTCTGTGCTCCTGAAATCGCATGCTTTTTGTTTTCCCTGAGCGTATCAGCTCATTTATTTAAAAACATTGCTCCTCTTCTCCACCTTGTCACTTCTGAAACGTCAGCGTGTTTCACTACCAGCTGTCCAGCAGAGCGAGCTGGCTCCGTGCTTGTTTTTGGATGAGCAGCTATTGTGTTTGAGATGTTCCAGGTAATTATGTATGTGAAATCTCTTCAATTGGATCGCACAACTTTCGCCAGCCAGTTAATTCGGCCATGGTAATTTGGTAATTAATTTTATAATGGTGACAGATGACTTGGGTTGAGCTTGCAGGGCAGGCGACGAGGAAGCCAATCAATTATGCGGGGAACAAAATGTGTCCTCTGATTTGAGAGAGATGGCATTATCTTAGTCTCTGTGCATTGAAGATCTGCACCGTAACAGTGCGCTGACTGCTCCTTTACCATGTTCAGTGCACGCAGCTCGAGCTGACGGGGCTGCCAACCTCCCCGTGTCAGGTCACGTTTGAACACGCAATGACAGTAGGTTGGCCATTAACCCTCAGAAGAAAGCTGAGGATACTTCGGAATAAATTTGTATTCCGTTAGATCGCTGTCTGCCACATACCAGTCCTCTCCTTGCTACCCGTTGTGCTGGGATAGCTGCAGGTCTGTCCTGCTGTGTCAAAGAATGAGCTCCAAACCAGCCTCTAGGTGCAGGAATTGTCGTTTAACACCAACCTACAGTTAACCAAAGTAAATGGACTGTGTTCTTCTCAAGTAGCCCTAGAATGCTGCTTAAAATGTATTTATTAGCTAGCACGTTCCTAAGTTCAACAGACAAACGTAGATAAGCTTTCTCACCATCGAGATAGTTAAATTCAATAAATACATGGAAAATAAATGCAGATTGTGTGACTGGATGATGTCCATATTTTGTCTTTCCTTGCCAAACAAAAAATATTTTGCATCAGAGACAATTTTTTGGATGGAACTTTTTGAAAAGCGTTGAAAATGTTTATGACTGTAAAATTACTCTTTCTAAAATCTAATTACCAGCATGTAACAATCAGCCCAAAACCGTAGGGCAGCTCCCTACAATAATGCCACGTTCCAGAACTCTGTTCACAGTTTGTTTTGCTTCTGTTTAGTCTTGTCAAGTTGTCTCATGTAGTAAGTTGACAGATCTGAGTTGTTTTTTTGACTTCTTTCTCATTAAAATTAAGCGGTCTGTTTTGCAGTGCTCTGTATACCTAGCCTTTGTACATGCATAGCCTCGCTTCCTCGCAGTGTTAATGGATATCAGAAAACTCTGACCAGTTGTGAGCCAGCTTTAGTCCGGGTAGCATTAAGGTACCACAGTGGTTGAGCCAGTAAGTGCTTCCTTTTGTGGATTTCTCTTTTTGTGCATTTGTATTTGTGGATTTGAGAGCTCTTCAATGCCAGGAGAGCTGCCGATGTGCTGCTGTGGTCAGGTTGGGTGGAATTTGTGTTCCCCTGCCTCTCTGATGAGGGATGGGGTAGTCAGAGCAGTGTGTGCTCAACCTGCACCCTCTTCTATATCCATACCTCGGGCAGATTAATTGTTGCAGTTGCATGAGTTTGATGCCTGTTTTCTGTCTTTTGATATTTGCAGGTACTGCCCAGGTGGGCCTGATTCTGACTTTGAATATTCAACGCAGTCTTACACTGGATATGAGGTATTAATTACTTCTGTCTGCCATAATGCATTGCCTACGCCCTGTAGGATTGGATTCGTCTGCTCTTTGATTCTACAAATTCACCCGTGCTGCAAGAATAAGAAACAAAAGCAGACTTGGCAAACTCTGAGCTCCAAAGCAGCTCAACTACAAGAACGGAAATTCTGCCGAATTTTTGTAGCAGTTGTTTCTTTTTCCTCACCTTGCAGCTGTTCATAGTGTTACACGTGTAATACGCTGTGGAGCAGCCTGTGATTCTGAGCAGGACGAGTGCAGCTCCTGTGCTGTGGCTGCATGACCTGCTGGTGTGGGAACAGCTGTTAATTTGAATTTCCAGCTGTGGAAAGTGATGAGTGAGTAAGAGCAGTTGAAGGTGGCATTGCTGATTCCCAGGGGACGCTGCTGCATGCGCTTTGTTTAAATGAATACTGGCTATGGTTCCTGCAGGAGTTATCAATCTGCGTCAAAATTTTCCTAACTAAACAGTCCAGCAGAAGCATAGATGTCTACTTGTACTCAGGAAGGGCTTCAGGGAAGGGTACAAAGAAGACAGAGCTGTACCCCTCCTCGAGCTGCCCACTGGAAGGATGAGAGGCAACAAGCACGCCTTGGAACATGGAAAATTGTCGCTTACTGTAAGAAAAGAATGTTAAACATGAGGGTCATCAAACACTTCAGTAGGGTTCCAGAGAGGTTTTGGCATCTCAGTCCTTAAAAAGACTCAGATATTGACTGGACAGTGACCTGAGCATCCTGCTCAAACTGGACCTGCTTTAGTCCCGTCCAACCTACAGGAAAAAAGCCCCTTATTTAGTTGTTAGTGCCTCCGATATTACATCCGTGCCCTTAGAATATCCTGGTCTGAGAGTATGTCTCTGCATCTGCAGTGATATCTCACTAAATGTATAGAGCAGAAATAGCTCTCTCTTGTCTGCTGACAGCATAACACAGCAGAAGATCTCACTGTGACTAAGTTATTGTCACTGGTTTTCACAAAAAACTCAGGGCCGTTGCACCGATGTAAAGTAGCAAAATAACGTACAATACATTCTAAGTAAAACATTCAAATTAATCTATCTGGTAAATGGTGAGGTGGCAGCCTTTTCACATGGATTTTGTCTGCGGTGATCCGTTTTTGGTGTCTTGAAATTTGTTTCTGAAACGATAGTGCAAAGCAAGAAAATCCTGTGTATACGTAACTGCCCTGTAATTCATGTTGTTTGGGATATGTTTTATTCATTTGTTTAGTACGAACAGCACGTGGGAGTTGTGCATGATTAAAAGAGTCCTTATCCTTCAGAGCTGTTCATACGACATGAGGAAATACCAAACAAATCCAGGATACACAAGATACTTCAAAATCTTCTCTCTGAGTATTATTAATAGGCTTACATCAGCCAGTAATATAAGAAGTAATTTGGGGTTTTCAAATGAAGGATTACGTTAACTTAAAGAATATTTGAAGTTTAAACTGAGCTCTAGAGGACACTCCTTGGGTAACGTGTGCAACTAAAGAGAAACTAAAATGAAGAGGACAGAAAAAAAATGGTACTTTGAAAAACATTTCACTAGTGATTTTTGCAGTGTTTTTTTCTGAGTCTTCAGAGATTCTTTGCATCCTGTCGTAATGCACTTGAAAAATTGTGTTCTTTTTCTCATATTGCCATCTCAATGGGCTAAAAATGTTGTGGGTTTTTTTGGTTTTTTGTTTTTTTGTTTACAAAATTAAGGAGCCAAATTAAATTTACAATGAGATGGGCTCTCTAGTTGTGAGTTTGAAGACTTCAGGGTTGAGTTCTTATAGAAATGAAGCATCCATTTCAATGCTAAAAGTTGACTTTTGTTCTTTTTGCCTGTCTTTAATTGCGTTAACTTTTTTTTTTTTTTTTTAAATCCCTTTGTGTTTTTTAGCCAACATCCATGAGGGCCATTCGGGCTAGGTATGACCCCTATCTCCAGACAAGACACAGAGTGGAACAGGTACAGTGAGAGGGAATTTGTGATGCAAATACCAATAATGCTTTGAATTGCCTGAACTGGTGAGTGGAAGGGGTTGTGATGAACGGCACCGAGTCCAGCTGGAGGCCAGTCACTCACGGCATGCCCCAGCTTTCACTTCTGGGGATTCTATTAGCAGGAGCATTGCCAGCAGGACGAGGTAGGGGATCCTTCTCTCACCTCAGCCCTGCTGAAGCCACGCGTGCAGAGCCGTGTCCACTTCTGGGCTCCCCAGGAAAAGGCCAGGAGGTTCTGTCTGAACATCAGGAAACGCTCTTCGTGTGAGGGTGACTGAGCACTGACACAGGTTGCCCAGAGAGGCTGGGGAGTCTCCGTCCTTGGAGATACTCGCTGCCTGCCTGGACACAGTGACAAACAAATTGCTTCAGTTGACGCTGCTCTGAGCACAGAGGTTGGACTACGTGACCTCCACAGGTCCCTTCCACCCTCAGTTTTTCCATGATTCTGTAATTCTAAGTTAGCCTGACTTGATCCCCATGGAGGAATTATTTTTAAACCTTTTAATTGTCTAACTGTCATTTCCACTGAATAAATAACAAGTTTTGCAACTCTTAGGAGATGTTATCTTTTCTGAAGGGTACTTAGTTACTGATAGGAGGCCCTATTACAACAAAATTGTAGAGATTTTTGGCAACTGCTAGTTCTTGATAATTGCTTACATTTAGAATTTATTACTGGAATAGTGTCTTTCCTACCAAAATGATTTTTTTTGGTCTTCGCTGGAAAATTAAAAGATGTGATTTCATTCTTACTCCTATTCTGCTTTTACCGGTTTCCTGTCTATCTCCAAACCCAGCGGAAAATTCTCCGTGGATTCAGCGTAGCCCTTTTCTCCCACAAGCTTTTAAGGATGGTTCTGCATGGATTGAAACAGAAGTGAAGAAACTTTTCTTACTGGCCATATCTATGTTAGCTTCAAATTGGAACCTGCGTAACTGCGTTGGCAAGCTGCTGTGCTCAAAGTACTCTGCTTTGTCACGAAAAAATGCACTGGGCGCTGTGTCTGTACTGTGTTCTTGCAGTAGAGAAGTAATCCCTGGGTTTTGGAGGGGGATTATAAGAAATCTGTACAAAAGTATTAATAGTTTGTCATTTATAGAGGATGGGACAACTGAGGAAGGAAACTATTATGGTGTAGGAGTGCCAGGGCTTTCAGGAAGGTCTTTCAGCTCAGTCACTGGTAACTTTTCACTGGCGCTTTTACAGCTGAAGCAGCTGGGCCACAGCGTGGATAAAGTGGAGTTCATCGTGATGGGCGGAACCTTCATGGCCCTGCCTGAAGACTACCGAGATTACTTCATCCGAAACCTTCACGATGCCTTATCGGGTCACACTTCCAATAACGTAGCAGAGGCTGTCAGGTAAGTGCTTTGATTTTCTTTAACGTAATCACTTCAAAATATTCACCAGCTGCTGTTAAGAACAGCAAACGCCGAATATTCTTGTCTCATTTTTTTGAAAGGCAGTGTTTATCCAGTTAAACAGTTTTAGGCACAGAATATTTCTAGCTCAACCTCCGGCATTACCGTGCATACTGCATAGCGCCGTGGTTTTAGGAAATGCTAAGCTTTTCCTAATTTTTTTGGCGTTCGTCTGGACTTCTACCTTTTATGCTTCGTCACCTTGACTTGGAGTTGTGACGAATCCCATTGCCGTGGGATTTATTTCCTTTAGCCGGGAAGGGGAACTGATCCTGGTTTGGAGGAAGGCCAGACGTCAGCTCCCGTAAGGGATGACTCACCCCGAGAGCGTCAGTGCTCAGGAGCTCTGAGCCCCTTGCGGTCTCCAACGCAGTTACCCTTGCAGTATTTCTGGGTGACAGGGAGATGTTCTTCTTCTCCTTGTACAGTTGGTGAGCTGAAAATCAGAGACTCTTGTAGTTACACGTGCTTTGGTTCATTAAAACCGCAACTTTCCAGGTACATTTTGTAGGGGGAAGCTGAGAAGAAAACCTGGACAGATTTGGTATCTTGGAGCTGTTAAAACTAGGTGACCATCCCTCTAACAATTTTAGTTGTCACCTTGTTGTCATAGCTCAGTGCAGTGAATTTTCCTCGATGCCACTGTCGCCCACTAAAGAAAGCAGTTTTAAAGCTGGTTAGGACCAGCCCTTGTCTAGCTTCATGTCTACCATCATATTTTAAAGCTGTAATTTCATTTGGTTTTCCTCTGGAGGGCAGCAAACGCTTCTACTCTCTTTTTTCTTTTTTTTTTTCCCTTGTCATTCGAAGACCAGACAAAAAGTGCAGTGCTGCTCTTTGAGCAACAGTCAAGGCAATAAAAGAGCCAACAAGTCGCAAAAAAAAAATTGCTTTTCTTTTGCTCTAGCACGCCGGTTGTGAGCACTTAAGGACACCCAGCTCGTTCTGGAAGAAGGGTGGAGTTTGCAGGTGTCTGCTCAATTTGGTGCTGCGCTCGTACGGGCGTCAGGTGGTTCAGGACGTGGTTGTTCAGCGTCTTCTGCTGCAGGTGCCTAGCTAATTTTACTGGAGACAAAATTGCTTTTCGAGTAGTCTGTCCCTGGCTCTGCAGATTACCGAGGAAACTAGTTACGACACAGACTGTGTCACCAGGTAATTTTAAAAGCATGCGAAAACTAAGTGACTGAAGTCAGTGTGCTGCCCTGCAAGCACACAAACGGAGCAGTGTGAGAAAACCCGCGCTGACAATGTGTTTTTTTCCAGCAGATAAATAAAGCGATATGTATTTTTAACATAAAATTCATGTTAAATGCTTAGTAAATGGAAGTATGTGGGAGTTATTCATGTTGCATTTTCTAAATATTCCAGAGGCAAGAAAATTGTGTTCGAGATGAATCAGACCTTTTACTTTTTATGCTGCTTGCATAGAGCTGTTGTACTGTGTCACTGCAGTGCTGTTTTGAGATGGTCAATGACACTCGGAAGAAATAAATTCAACTTTGCATGCTTCTCTTTGTACTTGAGGATTCAGCCTTTCTCCCTCGCTACTTCCGTTGACAGAAGCCATGCTACGTGGGGAATATTGACAGTATTTTATTTGTTTTATATTGTACTGTTATTTGTTTTACATCGTACTGCATTTGGCTGTAACCTGTGATCTGGTCTCTCTCCCCCCTTATTTTTAGTGGAACCGTGGCAGCTTTGAGAATTTTCCTTCTCATGAAAATAATTAGTTATCTTTAGATTTTGTACAGCGATCCCCTTCTTCTGGAAAAGGACCTTCAGCCAGAATACTTTTTTTTGAAGCCTTTCTATGCATGTCCCTTGATTAAACCAGTGCAGCATCTATCTGTAAAGGCTTCAGTCCACCTAACTGTGAACCCAGCATTTTCCCCTTAGTCCAGCCATTTCTTTTCTTTGTCCTAAACTTGAGGTCCAGTTCCATGTCAAATGTTGTCTTTCCAGTGGTATTGGTAAGCTGACCTTTACTGTCTAAATTACGCAGCATCAAAGGGCTCCTCCTCTTGACATAATCTGGAATTTTTCTTCATCTTGACCATCTCAACCACTGTAGCTTCTGATCCCAGTTCATCAGGTAAGAGGGATGTGACCCTGTGCAGGTTCCACCAGTACACTACGACTGTGGCCTGCCTTGGAGATATTTACTGTTCCTCACAAAGCCAGCACTGCAAGTCTGCCCGAAGGAGTACGTCCTCAAACTCTGTTGGCTCTTGGACTCCTGCTGATGATCTGAGTTGCTGTCTGGCTTGCTTAGAGGTTTAAAATCTGGCCACGTGGTAGATCACACAGCTGCAAAGCCAGCAGTGCCTGTATGAGGGAAGTGACATAGGACTGGAGCAGTCTGTCTCGGCGAGGTGGGACACTGCTTCCGCCAGCACCTGCAGAATAAATAAACCTGAAACCAGGTCTTTATGGTCAGTGGAGAGAGCAGGATCTTCATGGGGTGGCTGAGAGCATCTAAGCTAGACTGCTGCTTTAAGCTGTTTCTAGGTAAACTGGGGCAGCTAACTTGGAAGGTGTGAAGATCTCCTTTCATACCTGTACTTACAAAGCACTAAGGAGATCCTTTATGAATGAATGGACTTGAAGTGGGTTCAGATTTTTTTTTTAATGGATGCCTGAATAAAGCATGAGTTTCGAAGTGACCCTATTTATGCACGAGAACCGGTCAAGCAAAAATGCGATTTAAAAAAGATAAACAGAGCAACTGCTAGGCTTTCGTGGCAGCTCTGCTGCGAGTGGAGGAAGGAAACAACTTCCCCCAGAAAGTGTTGCTGCTGTTTAATATTTCTGCAGTACCTTCCTATTGAGGTAATAAACACTTCTTAGACTATTCAGACAGAAGTCTTTGCTGGAGGCGCTTTGGTGTGCTTGAGAAAGAAGTTGGCTGATGAATGAGCAAAGAATAGCAGAGCCGGAGGGGATTTTTGTTTTGCAGAGTGTGTGTGACAAGACCAAGAAGTTCTAATGTTTATGTGCCAAGAACACCACTTAGGAGATTTCAGTGCGTTTCTGGATGTCTATCAACACGAGGTTGTGGACTTGGTGATAAGCTTTCCTTCTTTACGAGGGGAGTTGTAGTTACTGCTGAAGAAATGCTATAAAATAGATATTTTTTGTCACTACAGAAATGCATCTTCCTCCCGGGAGTTGTTCCCATCAAGGCAAAGCGTTGACTTGACCACTAATTGCGGCTGCCTTTGCTCTTTTGTGAGGACAAGGAAAGCATGAACCGAGAAGGTGTGAAATGCACATGCAAATCAAAGTGACTTCTCCCCATCGTTTTGCTCCTCTCACCTGACCCGTGAGTCATTGGAGGTGCTGGGCATATTTAACTGCAACAGTGACTCACCACGTAACCCGAGGGCTGAGCACCTCTTCTCCGAGCCAGGAGCTGACTTTTAATTAGTGATTGAGGCCCCACGAGAACTCGCCTGTGTTCAGAAAGGCAAGTGTCAGAGAGGTCTCCCGGGTCGACGCACCCGGGAGCTCCTTGGACTGCACCTTCAGGCCTGCCTTCTCTCAGAATATTTAAAAATGCACAGGAAGTATTTGTAAAATTTTATCACATTGTGTTTATTCTGATGATCGATCATGTCATCGTGTTCTTGACGACAAGGGAAGAAGAGAAAAAAATCGCTGGAGTCTCATGTTCTGCAATTTGAGCATCTCCTCTACCTGGTATTTCTGTAGCAGTGTTTGGGTGTACAGCAGACACGATAACTATTTCCCTGCTAGGTCTGTAATTCAAGGCTCATTTTCCATGTGCATCAGCCTCTGACATGCAGAACTTACAAAACTGTTGGCCGTACTGGATTCCTTGCGGAGAAATTCTCTGGTTCTGTGAAGTGGCAGCTCCTACTGTTGGCCAACACCGTGGGGGCACCTTTCAGCCCAGCCTTGTCGTGGGTTGCTTTGGCCAAGCGTCCTTTTGTGTTTTCCCTCTCAGCTGGGCTGGTGAGCAGGCAGCAGTGCTTGCCTCTGCCACAAATGTTTTCGTTACGAACGAGGAAATTTCCTGTAGGTATCCCAAAAGCCACCTTGACCTTTTGGCGAGCTGTGAGCAGATGGATCCAGCTACTTGAGGGCCTTCTCTGGAAGAGAGGGCACAGGTTTTAAATAACCGCTGTTTGGGGCTGGCTTATTGTGTGCCTAGTTTAAGACCCATTAGCCCATCTGGGGAAAAAAAAAAGAAAACAAGCTCTGGAGGTTTGAGCAGCGCTTGGTTTGATGTGTGGAGCTCCTGATGCATTTTAAAACCCAGCTGGAAGTCACTTGAATGCACCAGATCTGGGCAACCCATGAAGAATGTGTTTTGTTTGGTTATCAGATGATGTGTTTTCTGGAAAGCTCCGTATACTCTTTTCTCAAACCCCCACATTAGGGCTCTTGTATCAGTAATTCTTCTAATAGGAGCTGCAATTTCTCTACAGGAAACAGCGATCGTGCAGGCTGACTGCCGCTGAGCAACTCCTCACTTTGCTTTTCAGTAGTGAAGAGTAAACCTGTCTGTAAAAGGCCACTGTGTCAAAGTCAAAGTCTGTTCAAATTTCCCACTCTTAGGACTCGAGGAGCCTTGGAAGGTGCGGGTTTCTGCAGGTACGTCTTGTCTTACTGCTGCAGCTTACCAGTTCACAGACGTGGTGAAGTGACACAGGGTGACACCCGAGCACGGTGCTCCTGTGCTGCTGCAGCTCACCTCGGGCCAGCGAGATGCAAACACCACTTGTGGGAAATTCTGCTTTACCGGGAATCTTAGGAGAAGAGATTTCAGCACACGTCCTTCCCCTTGGGGTTAGTGCAGGCGACGAAGGTGCTCTCCTGCCGTCCAGGTGGCTCGGCTGACATGCGGTGCTTGCTGCACTAATGTATCTTAATTGCGCTTTCCCAGTACGAATTGTGACTCCGGCAGAAGATGACTGAGGGCTTTGACTCACTGGCTCCAGTGATTCATGCAGGAGCGATTTGGGGAGGTTGCTGTTCTCCTCCATCTACCTTGACCCTCTGCTTGAGGTTAGCGCTTCCAAAACAGGCAGCTAAACACACTTGTCCACCCTTCGGCCGCCCGCGTTCACCCCGTGGCAAATGAATATAATCTGGAGCAGACAGAGAGTCGAGAGGATCTGCTGCTACTTTGGCTGCGGGAGCCCAGCCTGGTAAATTGCCCCGCGACAAATTGCCAAAAATTTGATAGTCGCATCTCACCTCTCGCCTCGCCGTAATGAGAGGGTACCGTGACAGGTAAGCTCTCGCAGCCCGCGCGCAAAGCGCTGTAATTGCCAGCCTAAGCTCCTCTTCGAAGGGGGCTGTGGGCACTTATCCTGATCCGCAGCCCTCCCCCGAGCAGGCAGCAGCTTCTGGCGGAGAGGGAAGCGAATAGCAGGAGGCGGCAGCACTGCAAATTACTGTGGCTTGTATCCATCAGAGCTTGTCTGTCAAATCCCTCGGGGCATCTGACTGGGCAGTGATTTTTCTGTGCCAGGCAGGAGATAACTGGCTGTTGTTTTAGTGCCAGATCGTTTGCGACAGAGATTCTGCCTAAATTTCCTTTTATTCCCCGAGATTTGGAGGCTGGTTCCTAATGTTCTAGAGGGGCGGGCAGATTTTCTTTGTTCCCAGCTTTCAACAGGGCTCTGCAATGGTGCAGAAGCAGCATTTGCCATTAAAACCAATTTTTTTTGCAGCATTTACCCCTAAATGCCTTCAGTATGGATACCATCTTCCCTGCTGGCAGAATTTAAGGAAAATTACCCCAAAGTCAGCTGGCCTTTGTCGGTACCCTGTTACTTTTGCGTTGCTTATTTTCTACCGCAAGACCCAACTTTTAGCTGCTGAGGTGTGCTATTTGGAAGATGCCAAAGTGAAAGTCGTTTCATCAGATTGTATCCTAATCTCGTTAGGAGTAGCTGTTTATCTTTTTCCTCCCCTAGCTACGGAAAGTGATTGCCTGTCCTGTTATCTGTCCTGTTCAGTATTTCCGCAGCGGTTTCATTTGGATGTAAAATATTCAGGTTTGTGACCGAGCGCTGGCTGGGGAAGGTGGATTGAGGAATCCGTACCCACATGTTTCTGCCCACGTGCACCAGGACATCTGGCGTTAGGTGCCTTCGGGTTTTCTAAGGTAGATATCGGTACCAAAAATATTTTTGGCACAGGTGAGGTGGTAGTGTTCATTCATAGCAGGCGTTCAGGCTACACCTAATGGAAACCCGTTTGTAAATGCTGTTGATCTGCATTTTTCCTGCCTGGGTGGAAAGGACGACGGCCCTAGCGGTCGTGACATTGTCAGAGCTAAATAATGAATTTCGGTGCTTTTTTTTTTTTTTGTACATTTTCAGCAAATTACTGCTGAACACCTGCCAAAGGGAATACTTTTCTCATTTTTGCTGCTTCACTGCTGTGCGTGTGTAATTTGGCAGGCATAACAAGTTCTCCGGTGACCTGCGCTAAAATGTTAATGCTAGGATGGGATCTGAGTGGTCGGATGGGATTGGGGACTGGAGACGGAGCTTGATCCACGGCTTGGTCACCTGTGTGAGCAGGAACTTGGTCTGTTTATTACACAGTTCTAGTTCAAGTCACGCTGGTGATCCGAAGGTAATGTCACAAAGAGAAGGTGCATCGTGCGCTAAATAAGCTTTCTGGCTTCATTTCCTAGGGCCTCCCTAGCAGAGGCAGTATCACACCTTCCCGGGCATTACAGAAGCATTGCCTTGGTTGCTGTCGCGTTCCAGTTTTCCAGGTGCGA